>NC_039276.1:6512824-6625324 GCF_003368295.1 Carassius auratus
CATACACAAATTAATGCATGACTCTACATTTTCTGTATAGCATGTGTGTAAGACTCCAATACAATTATGAGGTAATAATTCTATGACGAATAAATATTTCAATGAGTAAAACTTAGTCTATTATGGACTACACAACATTATTATATTATTTTTAAATGGATTTTTAATGATTCTTAGTTTAAATTATTGGTCCTGGATCAATAAAATACTCTTATTCTGTAGTGGTGGTAGCGGACAGATTCTTAGGATCAGTTCTAGTTAAAAAGATGCAATCTAATCCTGCTTCCATTAAATAAGCCTGCTCCCAAGCAGGTTTAAGCTTACAGACCTGTTGTTATGACTCCGGGATGGGCTTTGAAGAACCAAATGATCCAAGATCATGCCAAATTGTCAACAATCAAATCCAGCTAACTGAGTTGGTGATGTACGAAGAATGGGCCCCTGATCTTTTTGCTTACTGTTTTTGAATACTCTGAGTTCAGACATGCTATAATTATCACCAGGTATGCAAGTAGTCATTTTGGACACAGTTATTCTAGATTTAGTGTTGATATTGGTGGCGTGCTATATATATATTATTATCATTTTTTTTTAAATACTATATCAGGTTCTGTCAGCAGCAATGAGCAAAATTATGTTTTCCTCTCTGTCTTCAATGGTGATTACAGCATGTTTTAATTTATCACTAATTTGTTGTTTTTGTTGTATTTAAAATATTTGCTGCAGAGCCTGGGTAAAATGCAACTAATCACATCTATATGAAAGGTGAAAACGGGGTTTGTGAATGGCACACTTGTTAAGGGTCTTGATAAGAATGCATTTAGAAAGCAATGAGTAATGTTGCCGGCCAACAGGCAACCAGGTGAGACCCATGGCCCACACCGATCTAAAGTATCTAGATAGAAACTTGTTTACCATTCTCAATGGGAAAGTGCCCAAGTATCTTTGCTCAAAAAGTTGCCCTGTGTATCATTAGCCTAAGGTTATGTTTGACGAATGGCTACGAAAGAAAAGTTGCATGAAAAGCCCTTATATGGAGGTGTTTTGGGGTGTATTGTGCTAATTACTAACCCATTGACATCCCATTGAGTACGGAAAATGAATCCACTGCTATGGTCACAGAAAAACAGACACATTCCCAAGAAAAAAAAAAAAAAAAACGATCAAGTAGAGAAAAGAGACTGTTTCCCAAATCATTGTGTCTTGATTGTTTAAAAATCCTGACCTCGAAGAACCTCCACCCCAGACCTCTCTAATTCTAGCTCTCTATTTGTCATCATTTGCAGGGGCACCTAGCTGCTAACAGCAGTGATGATTATGATAATGGTCTTTGCTATTTAGGAAGAGTGATTGAACAATGTTTACCAAGCCAAACCCTATGCATGTTAAAATGAACCTGCTGTGACTTCTAAGGAGCTCCTGTTCAGTCAACAGAATGGTTATGTTAACAAAATGAGGCTCAATACCATTACAACAAATTTACTAGTGGAGTTTTTACACAAATACTAAAGTTTTTAAAAGTTATTGTCACTAAAACCATAAAAAATTTAATATGGTAGATTTCTAAATATTTGTCTTTCTATACATTTAACTAGTATTTTTTTTCTTTAACTAAAAAGTACATTGAAATGTATTGCAATTAATGTGATAGCTTTTGCCCAAATACTATAGTTTCTACAATTATTTTTCCTAAAACCGTAATACAATAAGGTAGGCGTTCTAAATGTCTGTCATGCTCTTTGTTTATTTATTAAGAAACTACAATTTATTTAAATTTTAAAAAAATTATACAGTTTTGCCCAGATAGTATGGTTAAATATGTGACAAGACCATAATAAATTAAGGCATGTTTTCTTATTTATTATTCTTATTTATAAAAAAAAAAGAAAAAAAAAAGTGGAAAAATATCAATGCTGTTTGTGGTTTGTCTGCTGAGATGTACACGTGACTGTCCAAACATCTTTCATTCATGTCATGGATCTAGTCTTTGCTTACTTTATCCAGTGTTGATAACATCATGCCTTACCTGGCATGAATTGCAGCCAACCCTGCAGGGAAATCACATCTCAGCAACCACTGAAAGCACTAAAACAATAACCCAACAAGAAATAATATTTATGTTATTTAAGTAAACCGAGCCAAAGAGGAAATAATGAGCAATGAACTGGATTTAATATTTGCCTAAAACCAAAAATAGTGTATCTGCACTGAATATCTCACATTTTGTGGTCTCCCACTGTCATTTTTGTTTGCTATAAGTGGTTAGTCTATTTAAATTACAATTGGATGACTGAAGTGATGTAAAATCAATGCTAAATGTGTTTTTGTGAAAATAATGCCTTTTGCCAAGGAAAAAGCAATCAATTGTAAAATATTGCTGATCAAATTCTGTTACTTGGTGAAAGGCTGGGATGGATGATTTGATCAAAAATAAGATCTGTGAGAGATAATACTCCAACCCAAGCTCAGCTTTGATAAATGTTTATCGGATACCATCCATCTCACTGGTGTGAGTAATCATCAATCATCAGGGCTTGACAGTTAGTATGAATTGTTTAAATTTCATGTCTGTAAATGTCATAGAGATAAAAATGTAACACATTGAACAATCCGCATACCTGTTAGATACATATGGAGACATATATAACCTAATCCTTTAGGAGGGAGAGTTGTAGTTTACATGACAAAACAAAATTGAGGTATTTGCAGTGCTTGAATATGACTTGAATATGAGTCCTGGAAAACCCTTGAAAACAGCTATATTTATGAAAGGGTACTTGAAAAGTACTTGGATTTTTAAAAAGCAGTACACAGTATATGGAATGAATGCCAATTTCTGGTTTTGATCAAATTTTCACGGAAAATTAACAATGCAGTGTGTCTGATATAAATACAGAGCCATTTATCTTGGCTTGTAGGAGCGCACAAGATCTCGCAGTATTAAACATAGCATTGTTACTCATGGAGGTGAATTTGTGGTAAAACTTGTGTGCTTGCATTATATTGTATAGTTTTTTTTTTTTTTTTTTTTTTAATTGAAAAAACAAAAAGGTTCTATCTACAGAAGTCTATGGAACACAAAAACTTTGAAGCTCAATATCTCAAAACTGCTCAGAACGCAGATAGAACCTTTATAATTCCAAGGGGACGATATGACTACGAACTATATTTATGAAGGGAACCTCCAAAAAAGGAATATATATTAAAAAAAAAGAAAAAAAAAGACAACGGAATACATTAATCATGTTCGAATACTAATAGTGCATTTCTACAGTGTCATTGTGTTGAATATTTTGGTATGATTCTTCATCCACATAGATTCAAGATAAGTACCACATCAACCAGCATGAAATAAACTAACAATTTGCACTTTTAAATTAAACTGATAACTGAAAACCCCAACATTGAGTCTCCTGAGTTATGTCCGATTAGTGCTTTTCCCTACATCTTGTATGTTTTGATTGTGTGGCTGTACACATGCAATTCAAAACTGCTCTGTCCCTTAAAATATGAAATGAAGCCATCACTCTTAATGCTAGCTGATATGAGGGAGGCTGAGAACCCTGATCTAGCATTAAAGCACTTCTTCTCTCTGGAGTATCTGATTCCTGTTCACTGATGCCTGTGCTGGGCCAGTAGCTGTCAATCCAGAAGACTTACCCACAATACAGGGTTCATCCACTATGATAATATTTCTAATGGAAGAAATGTAATGCAGCAAAAGAGTCAATCAGAGCCATGAAAACTCTGCAATTATGATTCCTGTGGCAGACCAATTTAAGATAATTTGTCAAGATGGATGAGGGGGCACTGCCTCTCAGTCTCTAGAACGCATCATTTGCAATTCCAATCTATTATTTACAAAAGACAACACCGTATAATGTATGATCTAGAGGCAGAGAAGAGGAGCTTACATATCCCACTGAATACGGATTTGGTGTTTTAGAGTGTCTTCAAATGTTTTCATGAGTCATATAGAGCTCAAGGTTACAGTCTAACAAATACTTATTACAAGAACATAAACCACTCTCATCCTCATAAATACCAGTATAGTCTTATTCCTATCCCTTGAAATTGCATTTTCTCCTTATTTTTCTTTTTCGGTGAGGGTAGCTACCTGTATTTCTCCAAAGGACGGGATTCGGGGAACATGAGAAGTTGAATTTCTTTCTTAATTCCATGGTGTGGCAAAATACACTGTTTACGGCAATATTTTTTCATCATTTGGATGACTGCGATCTTTACACACCACCATGGTTTATCCTCATAAACGCAGTGATTCAGGTCTCAAGAAAGACTAAACGGTTGAAAAAGAAAACCCATATTTAACAGGTTTATTGGATCCGGACTTCGGTCTTAGAGGGGAAGCTGTCAAATGTTCATCCTGTCTGCCATTAATGTTAATCAAACAACAGTGAGAGAAAATCTCTCATATATATTTAAACATATGTATAGTATCTATACATAATACACGTGTTAATTATTTCTAGCCTATCTATCTGTAATGCTGTTCGTAAGTTGGGAAGAAGGAGGCGGGAACTGGTGAACATTTAAATTAAACTTTAATAACAAAATACACACAAAACAGCGTGGCAGCCCCTCGTGGATGACTGCTGTGCACAAATAAAACCAAAACGCAAGATAAAAACCCAGGCCTGGTCCTCTCTCGTCCTTCACTGTTGTAACTCCTCTTTTTATCCTTCTAGAGCTCCTCCATGGATATTTTTTTTATTTTCAGTGAATATCTAGCAGCCACCACTGCCAGTTTGTGCTGTAAATTTAACAGGGCTAAAAAGTTAGAAAAGTTAGTTTGAGAGATAAAAGCCTTGGGGAATAAGGATAGAGTTTATATCTGCCATGGCTGAAAAAGTTTGATCGGAGGAGTTTCTTTAGGCAAAACTTTCTTTTCTATCTTTTAATCAAGGCTGTATATCTAGACCCCAAAAATGGTCATGATGCCCTTTCAAATTCCATAGTTCAGGCTGTGGTGCTGAAAAGAGGAAATAAAAACTAAAATGGATGAGCCGTCGTGCACTCATAGAGACAAATGGCTCAGTAGCCGGAAACATTTGAAAGATGTATAATGACAGGAGCTTGTCCGTTACGAGGCTGGCTCTCATATTTCAAACATGCATAAAAAAATAAATAAATCAGACACAAATGTGCTTTTATCTCAGCTGTGACATTTGTGAAATAGGGAGTGCTCTGACTTACCACTGTGTCGGGAGGAGAATAGCCCATTTCTGGCCTACTCAGTCTGGACTGCAAGACTAAATGACCAGGTTAGCGTTCAGATATGAGACTCTGCTTATCATTAGAGTGCTTAGGTTCCATTTCTGAACTCCTTGTCACTGCCTGAAAGATGACGGTACTACTCAGTATTCTCATTCTTAGACTTCACTGCTATGTTTTTAATGATTATGATTGCAATATCTGTACAGGAAATTTGTGTTATAGGTCAGTTTTAATAAAACACATTAGCACTATATGTAATGAAAAGGGAAAAAAAAACATTCACAATAGAGCTTAATCAGGGCATGCCATATTTAATACAGATGTACTAAGAGTCTTTACAATAGAACACAATGTATAAAAGTCTTATATCTCATGGGTTCTCAATTGAAGTCCTCTCAATTTGGAATGTCTCTCTTTGTTAACACAGCTGATTCAGATAATCAGTTGGTTAGAAGTGAGCTCCGTGCATGAACTGTGTTCAGCTTGACATGGTCTCTACACAGTTCATTGTTCATTGCTCTCTACTCCCTAAGCAGGGAAAATCTGTTGAAGTTTACTTCACTTCAGAACATTAATTCACGTATTTGAACTGCACAATGTCTTCACACAGGTACACAAGTGTGACATCATATACTTGAGTAAATAAATACAATTTATCTAGCTTTCTTTTTTTTTTTTTTTTTGTAACTTATTTATGATAACAAATCTGAATTTTCAGCAGTCATTACTCCAGTCTATAGTGTTACATGTCCTATCTAAAATCCTCTTGCTGATATTGTGTTTAAAGCCATATTCGTACGGTAATTGTTTCTCATGTGGATGTCGGTAAAAATAAATTTGCATAGCACCTCAGTGAAAAATTTCATGCATTCGGATCGCGATCTATTCCTGGTAGAGGAGCAAGTTTTGTGGGAACGTGGGCGCTGCTCACGTGGTTGGTTGCATGATTGTCTTCTGTGAATAAAATGGCACATGCTTGGAATGAGAATAAATGAAATAATATCATATTTCTCCTTTTTAAAAATAGAAAGACAGATGCACTATATAGGCTAGATCAATGGTTTGTCTCGCAATCCACTCAAATGATGTCATTTTTTTAAAATGGGGAATTTAGCGGAAATAATAATGCAGCCTTTTATTTACATGAAGTGAGCATGAAGCTGCTTGATTTATATTTTTCTGTAATATATAATAGGCTACATTTAACATTTACTTTAAAATGGTACTAAACACCTGTTGATGCCAGAATAACGCTATGGTGAAGCGGTGATTAAATGTTCTTAAATACTTTCCAACATTTCCTTTTGTATTAATTTCTTTCTGTAAACTCAAAGATGTGGATTTGGACTTCCACATGAACTTTGATGTTTTTCAATACACAGTATGTTATTCAGACAGGGAATTTTACATGGGTGGTCGGGGTAAATTCCGACATTACTCCGTGATTAGTATTACCTGGTGACCTCCAGTCATTTGTAATAATTGTGGAGGTTGTCTGTGATCTTATTACCATGCAATTTGGCCAGTCTGAAATTTGTAAAGTGAAATTCTACCTCAAATGACTTTTATCATTTGGAGAATTGCTTGACTATCTAACGTTTACAGATGGAGAATATATCTGTGAAATGTAAGTTATGGACTGAGGAAAACAGAATACCAAACACATTAAACGGCGCAGCACATGATTCTGTCAGACCATCTAATGGAGCAAACTGATTTAAACATTCATCAGCGTTATACATCAACAGCGCCGTGAGCATGCTCACAACAGACCTGGAAGAGAAGACCATGCTGAATAAAGTCATAATTTTTGTTATTTTTGGACCAAAATGTATTTTCGATGTTTCAACAAATTCTAACTGACCCTCTGATTTCACATGGACTACTTTGATCATGTTCATACAGCAAAAGCTATAGCCTAAGAAAGCTCAAACATGATTAAAGGCAAGTTAACAGTCAGTAAAAAAGAAAAAGAAGAAAACAAATAACAAACATAGATAAAATAAATAGTATTCAGGTCCTGAAATGTAATAATTAAGTGTAAAATAACACTGCATAGGGTTTACTGTATGAATAAAATTTAGATTAATCTTTGTTAAAGCTGTGTTTTGTTGTTTGATTAACATTGACATTCAGCAGCAGGTTTTTATAGGCAGATCCAGTATAATGATACACATCCAATTTCTTTTTCAGCTATTTACATTCATTTAGAACCTAACTGGCTGTATTAATAAGAATGATCACCTGGATTGGTATTTTGATGTAATAATCTATATGTGTCTGTTCATACACAAGGAGATGCAAAAGACGAATCAACTCTGTGTTTGCACGCTGTCTGAAACTCGTCTGTGTGTATGCGCGTGGCTATGCGCACAGAAATCTAAAGAGATCACATGCTCTCCAAGATACGGCTTGTTCGCGCACTTTAGGAGTGTGTCAGACAGCAAGGCGAGATGGCAAAGAGTTGTTTTCTGCAACTTATTCCAAATAACTTTATTTTTTTTATTTTTTTTAAGTGAAGCAATTCTCTGCTATATGCTTTCACCTTTTTCGATATATTGTGAAGCCCTGTTGTCGGCTCTTTCATTGTTCTTTCCTTGTTGCACGCATTTTGTAAAGCATCCTCGAGTCGAGAAAAGGTGCTAAGTAAATAAAATGTATTATTATTATTATTGTCGTAAGTAAAACCATTACAGAAATAAAGCCTTTTTCATTAAACCAAAGTATACATTCTTGCTGACTGACCAGGGGGAGAAGAGGGAAAGTCCTGGACTCCCACCAGGGATGAGTTTGTCAGGCACTTCAGTATGTTGCCAGGGTAAGAGCTCCCATCACACAGGGGGATTACACTCGGCTAATGCTCTCGCAGTTGCTGCCATGATCCTCTTTCCTCATGTGGGCTTTTCTGATAACCCTGGTCCCCAGGAGGTCTCTGTCATCTGTCATGCCGTATAAATATGCTGGTTGCTTTTCACTCAGAACACACTCTGTGTAACCAAACAATCATACTCAAAGAGAAAATTTGTATGCAAATGATCATGATTCAAGTGGTCAACCACTGCGGGACTATTTGTCATTGCTTCACAATTTAATTAGTTTTCATTGAGTTTCCCTTACCTGAAAGAAAGAACATATATTTTTTTTTTAGGGTGCAATCTATGTATTTATGTAATCTATGCCAGCATGTGGTTGATAATGGATGTACATTTTGTGCCTGTAAGTGTTATGAGGGATATTTGATTGGCTTCAGAGGGGTTGTTGTTCCAAGTGCCCTTTGATTAAAAATGTGCCTGATTGCAAATTCTTTGGAATAAGGGAAAGAGCTCTCATGACACACATTAAAAATGAGCATAATAATCACTGGTGATAACAAGAAAATAATGTGTGTTTTAAATCCTTGCAGAGATAAACTGTACTTGAATATTGATCCTAAATATATTAATCTTTCCTGGCCAGATTACTATTATAATTATTAGGATGTCATTTTAAAATTTTAAATAAGTCAGAATTCATGAAAAAGCAGTAGACCTCTCCTATAATAAAGACTTTAAAGAATTTAATATGCAGAAATATATCTGTAAAATACAATGCTTTTTTACAGAATAAAAATAATAATAATTGTAAATCTCAGGACGAAGCTAATGCAAATATTGTTCCGTGATTATGCAATCTATCTTCAGAATCATCATGATGTGCAGCTCATTATTCCAGAGCAAAAACTCATATGTTATATTATATGGTATAATGTGCATTAGAGAAATCCACTTGTCTGAGTTTTGAAGGGTTTATCTGTAAAACTATTAAAATTGTGACTGAAACTGTAATGGGGTGTAAAATTAACACTGAATGTGTTACTGAGTCACAAATCACAAATCCAATACTTGTTTTTCAAAGAGGGGCAAGAGGCGAGGGTAAACTTCAGCAAACACACCACAAAGTATAATGGAGAAATCAAAATAGGCAGGTTAACAAATAACTGATACCCAAACTAATAACAAACAGTAAGTAGAGTAAGGGGAGACAACATGAGAATTAACAGCGTACCCAAAACAAATGGTCACAATGTGCAAAATTATTGGGCACCACTAACATATGCAATTTAAAAAACATAATCGTAGAGAAACGTAAAAAAAAAAAAAAAAAAAAAAAAAAAATGCATTCGGATTTCGTCCCTTTGGAATTATAAGGTTCTATCTGACATTTTTGTCAAAATTTAGTTATTCACACATTTTTTTAATGTTCTGTAAATTTGGGGGCTTTTTATTTAAATAAACAACAAAGTTGTATCTATACATTCGAATGGAATGCACAAACTTTGAAGCTCAAAATTTCAAAACTACTCTGAATGCAGATAGAACCTTATAATTCCAAGGTGACGATTTTAAGTTCTCACATGTGTTATCTTAATGTTTCCTAAGAAACACTACTTTTTGTTCATTTGAATTTGTACATTCATAAAATGTAAAACATGGTCCGTAGAAATGTCCCAAAATATCTTAATTTACTCAGCAATTATTGATATGTAGTTTAGTTGTGGTTAATGTATTAATTAATTGATTTGATAAAAACTGATTGACAGCCCATTTGATAAAAATAAAGATTTAAAAAAATACACACATCATCTACAACTGCACTGTTGAGAAGTTCATGAAAATATAATCTTCTATATAACTAAAAACTAGGGTTTAAAAAGAAATGGCTGCAACTTCAGTATCTCTGCATCAACCTGATTAAAACATTTTGCTTCTTGCAATGGGAGATGAGAAAATGGCTTTTCCTCTATATCAGAAATACATTATTCATATTAGAGTCTTAAATCTAGGTACAGAAATATTGATTCACATTTTCATCAGTAGAAAATGAGGATCAATGAGGAAATGATCCATCATTTCCTACATATAAATATTTTGGGATTTCATATACATGGTGCTGGCATGGGTAACAGCTTGGGCAGGGAACAAAAGGTGAAAGGGACATCTACAATCCATATGGGATTGGCAATGTGCAGTGTGATAATAGGCAGTTGGCACAAGGTTAAATTAGATGTTTAAAATTCTAAAGATTTTAGCTTAAAATAACAAATTGCTTCGCCTGACATTCTGTCATCACTCACTAAGCATCAAGTTGTGCTAGTCTTTTGTGTTAAGCAGTAGAAAGAAATTCATACAGGTTTGGAACAACTTGAAGGTGTTAGGATTGTAATAAATGTTGACTGATTTATCATTTTTGGTTAAACTCTCCCTTTAATTTTGATTCAAACTGTGCATTTTAATACATTACAGTGGCATGCAAAAGTTTGGGAAACCCTTGTAGAATCTGTGAAAATGTGAATAATTTTAACAAAATAAGAGAGATCATACTAAATGAGTGTTATTTTTTTATTTAGTACTGCCCTGAGTAAGATATTGTACATCAAAGAGGTTTACATTTAGTCCACAATTATGGTTCCTGTAAGGTGTCTTGTAGTTTACTTAGTTTTGTCATGGGAACGTGATGATATGTCGTGGCCACGAGATATTAACTCGTGGGAACGTCATATTATGGTGTGGCCACAAGATAATTTTGTCGAGGTAACGACATCCTTATGTTGTGGCCTTGAGATGACTATGTTGAGGGAATAACATCCCATTTCTCGTTGCCACGACTTCTTATGTTGAGGAAATGGCATGTTTTTCTCGTGGCCACAAGTTAATGCATAAACAAACCTGCGTGACCATGGGAACCTGGGATTATCCGAGATGGGATTTTCCAACAGCCTGGGATTTCCCAACCTCTCTGCTGTTTCTCTGACATCTCACAGCAAGCGGTTGAGAACATTATTAGAGAGATGAAACCATCTACCTATGCCCTGGACTTCTTTCCCACATCCTTGGTAAAATCTACCCTCTGTGTTAGAAGACCACTGATCACTAAGGTCATCAATAACTCCCTCTAAGATGGCCATGTTCAGGGGCGTAGCAGCCATTTTAAAAGTGGGGGGGACAGCTGTATGGTGATTTGACCCAAAGCTGATGTTCATAATAAATTCTAAATAGAATACCAATTGGCATTTTACTTTTTCAAATTTGGGAACATGACATGATAGCTTACAGGAACCTATTTTTGTTAAATCATACTCAAAATTAAAAAATACTGCAGGACTTTGAGACCAACGGGAGACCATCTATAATTTTTTTTATTTTTTATGAAATAAAGATATTTTATGATATTTACAATATTTCAGTTGCACTACATTTGAACAATAACTTTTTTTTTTAACAGTTGGACAAAAACAGGTGTTAAATGAGTATACAGATTACATCTACAGTAATTTTATACAAACATACATTTTATGAAAAATATGAGACAGATGATCTGTGAAAAAATCAAGCTCCTCTGGCTCCTCCCAGTGGTCCTATTGCCATTTGCAGGAATACATCGCTCTCGGTAAAAAATAACCAATCAGAGCTGCGGTCCGTAACTTTGTGTGTTTTCAAAATGTAGAAAAATTTATATAATAAGCGAGTACACCATGAATCCATTTTCCAAACCGTGTTTTTGGCTTGACCTGAATCACTAGGGTGCACCTATAATAAGTGTTTATATTCGGACTATTTTAGATTGCTTCGGGGTACCACGGCGGAGTAACCCAGTACCTTTGTGATTCTTCATAGACATAAACAGAGAGAAGTAGTTCCGGCTACGATGTTCTTTCGCAAGACGCAAGCAGTTCTGTTTATTAACCGCTAGAGCGTCAAAAGTTCCCTACCGCAGATTTAAGATAGTCAATCTGCTTTTTTTTTATACAAATCTCACCTGTACACATTCTGGAGAGGTTGAGCAACTGACCCCTCTCTCTGCCAGTGACGTCACAGCCTGCCTTTCCTACAGACTAGTTAGGACATAAAGTAACAGTTATGAATTAAAAGAATAAAATTTGATGAAGTATTTTAAGATATTCGTTGCAAAACAAATATGATTTATTTTGAAATGATAATTTTACTCCGCGAGCAGCACGTAGACAAACAAAAGACAGCAGAAACCAATAACATTGTTACGTCTTATTTAGCAGACGCTTTTATCCAAAGTGACAATTAGGAGAGCATTTAACACACTGAATCCGGCGCGACGTGACGAGGTCCATACGGGTTCAATAGGTTAAATCATAACATGAAAACTTTATCGCGCGATTCGTGTCATCGCGACATACTGTAACATACTTACAGTGTGTGTTTGAAAAAAGGATGTAATCGTCCTTTGCTTTTTTCTGGGGTGCATTTTATCCCAGACGGCCTAATAGCAAAGTGAACAAACGAACGAACGAAAATTCAGAAGAGCAACAAGAGATTTGAAGCTCATAGCAGACGCGCCCAGGAGATGATTCGCTCTGTGATTGGCTGAATGTTACTTCACTCAAATCTAAGTAACAAATCAGAGAACACTACAGGAAATATTCACGCTGGATCCTAAAAAAAAAAAAAAAAAAAATAGCAGGGGTCAGAATCACCTGTTTCTAAAAGTGCGGGGGACGTGTCCCCCCCCGTCCCCCCCGGTTGCTACGCCCCTGGCCATGTTCCTTCTGCACTGAAAATTACTGTCATCAGACCACTTCTCAAAAAACCCACATTAGACCAAGAAGTCCTTGACAACTATAGGCCCATCTCCAACTTTCCACTCCTTTCCAAAGTGTTGGATAAAGTAGTAGATGTACAGCTTCTGGTCCATTTAAAACAAAATAAACTGTTTGAGAAATTCCAGTCTGGTTTTCGCTCCAGCCAAAGCACAGAAGTATAGAATTACAGATGTCCTACTCATGACGCCAGATGCTGACTCCCCATCTCTCCTTATTCTTCTGGATTTGAGCTCAGCATTTGACACTGTGGACCATAACATTCTTCTTCATCATCTGTACTCCACCATTGGTCTCTCTGATTCTGTGTTCAACTGGTTCTCATCTACGTCACTGTAAGGACTGAGCATGTTGCCTTAGAGGAAAAATCCTTGAGACACAATGTCACCTGTGGTGTCCCTCAAGGCTCAGTGCTCGGCCCCATCCTGTTTATCCTTTACATGCGTCCCCATGGGTCATGTAATCAGCTGGCATGTAATGTATTTTATTTGCTACGCTGATGACACTCAACTCTACGTCAAGACCAGCTCAACCTCGTCTCCTGTCCTGCCATCTTCCACTCTGACCACCTGCCTGGAGGAGATAAAGGCGTGGATGAAACAAAATTTCTTGCAGCTAAAAAGCTCCAAAACTGAAGCCATCCTAATCAGCACTTCAAACCAGGTCTGAACAGCTGTCATTAACATCATTACCTTCTCTAGCCAGGATATTTCACTTTCAACATCAGTCACCAACCTGTGTGTTAAAATGGAATCTCATCTGAAATTTGAGGTCCACATTAAACATCTGTGTAAGACCTATTTCTTCCACCTGAGGAGCATCGCCAAACTTCTGCAGTTGCAGAAAAGCTAGTCCACACCTTGGAGTCCAGGCTGGACTGTTGCACTGTGCTCCTCATCGGGATCCCTGGCAAAAACCTCCAAAAGCTGCAGTACATTTAGAATTGTGCTGCTAGGATCCTGATGAGGGAATGCAAATGATCATATCACTCCCATTATTAAATCTCTCCACTGGCTCCCTGTCTCATTCAGGATTGAGTACAAGGTTTCCCTCCCCACTCACCAGTGTATCCATGGTGAGCCCCCCCCCCCCCCCCCACACACACACACATACCTCAATAAACTCCTCACACCACAATGCTCACAGCATGTACCGTCCATTCCATTTCATAGTATCTCCTGAAACCTCCTAGGACCAAGCACCGTACTATGGGAGATCGGGCTTTCTACTTAGCCACCCCCAGTCTGTGGAATGCTCTCCCTGACCATCTGAGGACCCCACAGTCTGTGGATTCTTTTAAATGTGGCTTTAAAACCCACCTTTTTAGAAGAGCTTTTGCTTGAATATATATTTTTTTCCTGTGCCGTCTAAGCAGAGATGTATAACGAAGTAGAACTACTTCACTACTGTACTTAAGTACTAAAAGGCGGTATCTGTACTTTACTAGAGTATTATTTTTTTCTCCTACTTCCACTTTTACTTCGGTACATATTTTCGCTGAGTTTAATACTTTTACTCCGATATTTTTTTTATGTGCTGCATCGTTACTCGTTACAATTATAATAATGTTACGAATCATTCCATTACAAACCACTGCCAGAACTGTAAATGGCAGGTTTGATGAAGCTGGCACATCATTGAGCGAATCAAGCGATTAAGAAGACTGCGCGTGCTGACTGAACTGCTGTGAAGAGAGAAATGAACACCGAGCCGATCCAGATAATGACTCGTTCACGAGTCAAGAACCGGTTGCATCGGTTTTCGGATGACCAGTAACGTTAGTTCTTTCTGACAGTTCGATTCAATAAACCAGTTGAAGAAAACAGTTCACCGATTCTTTTACGCTCGATGCAATGGCGTCATTGGCGTTGACTGTACCTGGGCTCATAACATTAACACAGAATCAGTTCAGAATCAATCACCAAAAGAATCAGTTCGTTTCAGACGCTCTGTGTGTCGGTTTGCTTCACGCTAAATCACACATGCGCAGTATCATCAGCTCCTCGGTTCACGAATCGGACGCGTCTGACAGAAACGGTTCTTGACTCGTGAACGAGTAATTATCTGGCTCGGCTCGGTGTTCATCTTCAGTTCTCTCTTCACATCAGTTCAGTCAGTGTACTGTTTGAGTCAATGAATTACTCCGGGATATTGGTTTGTTTTAACTCAGAGGGAGTGTCAGACACATTAAACAAGTTAACAGCTTAATTCATCTGTGGATTAATGCGTATTGGAGACGCGAACTGTTTAAAACGATTCAGTTCGATTTGGTGGACTGTTTCAAAAAGATCCGGATACATCGAATGATTCGTTCGCGAACCAGATATCACAAACTGCTTTGTTTTTAACTGTCTTATAATAGACACGGAAGAGAAGACAATGCTGAATAAAGTCATAGTTTTTGCTATTTTTGGACCAAAATGTATTTTCGATGCTTCAAAAAATTCTAAATGACCCTCTGATGTCTTATGGGTTTGAAACAACATGAGGGTAAGTTATTAATGACATCATTTTGCAAATTGGGCTAACTAACCCTAGTAACCGTTTTTTGTTTACAAGAAGTTACAGTCAAAGGAATTGTGATTGTCCTTTAGGTTAATCATTTGAAATAGTAAAAACAATTACTATTTTGAACAAAAATGTTCAAACTTTTGACTACTTTCTTTAATAGCTACATAACACAATACTTCTACTTTTACTTTCAGTACTTGAGTAGTAAATTTTAAAATAGACTACTTGCAATACTTAAGTACAAAAAATGTTGAATACTTTAGTACTTCTACTTAAGTGTGGTGCTTAAAGAGCACTTCTACTTCTACTCAAGTCACTTTTTTGATAGAGCACTTGTACTTTTACTCAAGTATGGGTCTCTAGTACTTTATACATCTCTGCGTCTAAGGACAAGACAGTATGTGGATTCTTTTAAATGTGGCCTTAAAACCCACCTTTTTATTAGAGCTTTTGCTTGCTTTAAGTGTAGAACTTTTTTTGTCACAGATTTTGTTGAAAAATAGCTGCATTATAAATTAAATGTATAATAATAATAATACAATTATTATTATTAATAGCTGTAGCATTTATTATAGGTACCGTTTAGCCCCCCCCCCCCCCCCCAAAAAAAAAATTAAATCAAATAAATAAATAAAATTGATTATCCTTTATTGTTTTCCTCCTCCAAACCTCCATGACTGACTTTCTTTAGAGTGTTTTGCCAAAAATAACAGATGTTTCCGTGGGCAACTCTCTCTGGATACAATGGTAATTAAATGTCAACTTTGACATTTCCTGTCTGAGGAACATATTCATGCTTGTATTTATAATTTCCTTGGACATCTATCCATAATTGCATTCCTGAAAGATCAGCCGAAGCACATAACCTTGTTTCTTTTTTTTTTTTTTTTTTTTTTTTTATAAATTATTTGAAATCTTGGGCCTGTGGTGGGCTGAACAAGGACAGACACAGTAGTTGTTGTGTCAAACATTTATTATTTTCTTAAATTAAGAAAATAAATATGTATTTATTTTATTTACATTTTTAAATCCATTTTATGTACTGAAGCAAAAGTAAACTAGCATTGTTTTTTCTTCTCAATCCTAAATCTGGTGAACCTATTTGAATATTTGAAGTCACTGGCCTGGCAGTGGCTGTAAGCTGCTTTGTACAGTTTCAATCACACTTTAAAAATCTATTCCCATTTCTTATCATGAGCCTCTCCTTTCCTATGGACCAACTGTTGTTGAGTTGCCACTGTCAGAGTGCTCTGACCTGGTTTAACATACAAATCTCATGACATGGATTTTGGGATGTACACCAAATCAAACAATACTGACAAGTGGTGATTACTAAAGGGGGATAACTGAACAATACTATAATGCCACTAATGCATATGGAATGAGACTGCTGGGATGAAACCGACAGTCACATCAAAACTCAATGATGACATTAATGTCACATCTTAGACCGGGGTGTCCAAAAATCTCTCCTGGAGGTCTGGTGTCCTTTAGAGTTAAGCTACTTGCCTCAACAAACCTGCCTCTAAGTTTCTAGTATGCCTAGTAAGACTTTGATTAGCTTTATCACGTGTATTTAATTACGGTTGTAGCTAAACTCTGTAGGACACCAGCCTTCCAGTACCAAGTTTGGAGTCCCCTGTCTGAGACAATGCTTCCTTAAACAATGAGTCAACTGTCACCAAAACCTTTAGTTACCAGCTTCCTCCTTTTGTGCTCTGCAGCAGAAAGTTCATACATTTACACTTTTGGGTAAATTTAAGCCAAAAGCTCAATGAAGATATCTTACAACATTTTAGTCCATGCATTTGCCACATGGTTTTATCTCAAGTAACTTGCAGTACAATGATACATATTTGGTTTATAATCAAAGACAAAAGGCATACAAAATGTATCTTCCTCGTATCCTGCGGGCATATCATTTCCCCCACATAACATATGAAGAATCACATCAAGGTTTTTTTGGCGTACTGTCTTTTTAATGGCAAAACAACATTTCATTGACATTTAGTTCACAAAGTTGAGATAACAAAGTGGTTATTTGCATACTGGTGAAATGTTAAAGTGCTGTGGAAAGAATGTCACACCATTTGTTGAGGTCCAGTTTTTTTCCGCTCTTGTCATTTCCTTAACCACATATTTGTTGAACACTTTCACAAGCTGATTTGCTCTCTTTCACAGTACTCCATTATGTGCAAATGCACGGCATCAAACAGAGCCATGTGACAGCACTGAAAGGTGTGTTGAAATTTGTGTAAGAACCACATAATTATTTTGCCTTCCAGAATAACATACTACAGTATGAAATTGATTAAAGCAACATTACTCATTTGAATCACAATCCTATAATAAATACATTCCTGGAATAAATCTTGCTTTATATCAAAACTTAATTTTTCTTCAGCTTGAGGGATTGTTTTTGTTTTGAAGCCAGCACTTCATTGCTTCTGGAAATTTAGAGCCATACATAACTTAATAGTAACTGTAGCAAGCTGACAGTGATTAATGGATTTTAATATGGTCACGGCTCCGTTAGAACCATTTAAAATCAATCCATTAAGGCTTTAAGGTTGCTACTTTGTAATCATGTTGGCAAGCTAACATACAGTTACAAAACTTGGGTTCGGTTTTATACCCTAACTCCTCATTGACTCTTTTTCTTCTAGAGCTTTCAAGCTATATCCAGGTCTTTTCGGATTGAAAATTAATTTTAATAATAATAATAAAACATTTTATTTTGTATTAACTTTTCCTTAACCTACATAAACCAACTCATTGTTTTGAAAAATAAATAAATAAAGAATTCTGGTACAAATAAAAATTCCTCCAAATAGATTACATTGATGGAATGATCAAAGTCTGACTGGTGATTGTGTGAATTCAACTGCAAATGTCAAACTGCCTAGTAACTATGGAGAACATCTTAGCAACATTCTAACAGCCTACATCCTTCAAGCTACAAATCTCTCACATAAAAACAAATACAAAAAATAAATAAACAACTTTTAGAAGGTTGTAGACTTACTTCAACCTTCTAATAATTATCTTTTTTTTCTGATCATACTAATATTTTAAGAATAGCAAAATCTCATACCAAATGTGCCACTAATTGACAAATAACCCATTTGAAAGCATTACAGCACTGTAAAGAAATATTGATCACAATTGATCTCTTAAGAAATGTATAAAGCATGGGTCTGAACTGGTTCAAGAGACAAAAACGAAAACCGTAAACGAACAAAATTTTGACAGGAACCGAACCTAAAAACAGAAACAAAATCTAAATCAAAATGTTATAGTTCCGAACAGAATAAAATATTTGAAATGGCCATTAACATTAGTTTATCATTTAATTTAATATTTGCAATTTGCTGTCAACCAATCAGGAATTCCAGTAGTACGGCCTTCAACGAGTGAAATGCCCACTCAGCTGTGAACTCATCATAGGTATGTCACAAAAGCCTACTGGCATTTTAGCCTACATTATTTCTGAATATAATCGGTCTAATAATAGTCTAATAAGTTGGGTATAGGTTCATGTTGTATAAGTAGTTTTGTTTTTTACAATGTAGCAAAGATTTTTAAATATCTTAAAACATATTTGAATGTCTTCAAGGCTATAATAGATGATTTCTTTTTGTTTAGTAGCCTACATTTGGCTAAAATCTAGAAAATATTATGCTGTATTGGATGTGACCAATCGCAGCGGGTTAAATAGGCTACCAGATATCTTCCGGTTTACTTTTTCTTATTAAATGAATAACACACTGTACTTTTATTATTATAGGTAAAGAAATGTATTTACAAAAAACAAAAATAAACTTTTAACCAATATTTCTTCTACTCTGACCATTTTCGGAACGGTAATAATATGAGAAATGCAGGAACAAATAAAAACCAAAACATAAAATATGTCCCAGGCCTGGTCCTCTCTCGTCCTTCACGATCGTCGCTCGAGTTTTATATCCTTCCATCTCCTACGTGGGACTCGATACCGGCGGTGGGGCGGTACCCTGCGAGGGGCGATGGGGGTATGTGGCGAGTGGGGCGGGGCCAAGAGGCGTGGGAACGAGGAGTGAGGCCAGGTGTAGTGATTGAAGATGAGCTGCACCTGCGCCCCACCGCCGGTCTTGAGTCCCACGTAGGAGATGGAAGGATATAAAACTCGAGCGACGATCGCCCCTCGCGGAGACCTGCGGGAACCTGGGGGTAGGACAGACGAGGCGAGAGAAAAGGAGATGGAAGGAGGAGCGACAGGGACGAGAGAGGGGAGAGAGGAAAAAAAAAAAGAAAAAAAAATTCCGGTTCCCAGACGCACTGCTGCTCGGCCCTCCACCAGCTGGGTGATCTCCTTCGCGGTGCCTGGCGGTGGCACTGGACGGCCCTCGGCGGCGGGCGCGACACTCCTCCGCCGCCCGATGGACGGCGACGGCTCCTCCGATTTTGGGCAGCGGCAGGAGTACCCCGTTCCCTGCCCCTCCTGATTCCATCGAGGAGGCAGCAGGCTCCGGCCCCCTGCCGAACGGCGCCGACTCCTCCGCTCCCTCAAGGACGGCAGCCGCCCCTCCATATCGTGGGCGACCGGCAGTGAGCTCGCCCGTCCCCGGCAACTCGCTCCAGCCCACCGCCTCGAGCGTCCCTGGCGGCACATACCTCGCCAGCTCGAGGGCACCGCGGATTCACCACAGCAGCGAGGGATCTTCAGCAGCACGTCCCTCCTTCTCCCGGGTTTCGGCACCACTGTAATAATAAAATCTCCATACTCATCGGGAAGAAGGAGGCGGGAACCGGCGCACAATCAAAAATCACTTTAATTATTCAAAATAAATACAAAACAGCGCACCAGCCCCTCGCGGACGACTGGTGCGCGCAAATAAAAACCAAAACATAAAATATGTCCCAGGCCTGGTCCTCTCTTGTCCTTCACGGTCGTCGCTCCAGTTTTATATCCTTCCATCTCCTACGTTGGACTCGATACAGGCGGTGGGGCACAGGTGCAGCTCATCTTCAATCACTACACCTGGCCTCACTCCTCATTCCCACGCCTCTCGGCCCCGCCCCACTCGCCACAGAATTATTATTATTTTATAATAATAATAATTATTATTATTTAATTTTATTTAATTTTGCTCCATTTAAGTTGTTAACCTTTCAAGATTGCCAGTCGTTTAGCCTCTTTGTGACATGTTGGATGGTCACATTTAGTCGCCTTTCTCTTCCAGGTGTTGTTTGTTGCGATCTTTCTCACTCTTGCTGCAGCCTATGCCAGTCAGCCATGCTGTCACACAGGATTACATCTGACCCCTCTATTCATTGAGGTTACACTTGCCTGGGTGTTAAAATCTATTTTCCAGACCCCTATCCATATTACCCTGTTTGCTGTGCTACGTCTTGGCCTTACTCAGTCAGACTCTTGAAATCCTCTTTTTAGTTTTAGAATGACTGCTGCCCAGGTCAATCAATTCTATGACAGGCCAGATAGGAAGACTGACAGTTTTACACCTCTTTTATACACACAACATAGCTTCAGTACAGATCGTAGAAGATTATACAATATAGTGTTTATACAGATATCTGAATATCTTTTTTTTAATTATATTTGCAAGTTAGTCACGTTCAAGTCAGAATCAAACCATCATGTTCATCTTATATTTTCAGAAATATTCCATTGATCATGATCACCATTTCTAATACCAGGATCTTATTTAATACATGCATAGAACAAACTGATAATATATATACAAAAATATTATATAACATTCCTAAGTTGGAGGTTAGTAATTTTTTTTTTCCTTGAAATAAAATAAAGCTTTTATTAAAAGTGAAAAAGTAAAGATTTTTTTTTTCTTGAGCACCAAATCAGCATATTAGAATGATTTCTGAAGGATTGCGTGACTCTGAAGACCGAAGTAATGAAGCTGAAAATTCTTCATTATTTTAATATAGAAAACTGTTATACAAAATCATAAAAAAAAAGAAAATTGTTGCATTGTGTACACTACATTTCTCTGGGAAACAGCAGTCAACCTGAATGAACAATATGCATATAAACCAAAGTAGGTCACAAAAACAATTTAATCCAATTAAAAGCAAGAATGGGCATTTCTTTCAGCCATGAAGTGGCTCAGAGTGAGCTGATGTTCTCTGTAAAGAGTGATAAGTCTGTCACAGATACAGAACTGTGCCATAAGGGAAGTGACCTTTTAGTATAATGGAGGTCATAAAAAGTATTCTTCTGATGCTTTTACTGCAGTCCATAAAAATAACACTTCATGGTGAGTTGCTACAGTGATGTAGAGCTATCGTGCTACCGAAAAGTTAAATCATGAGAAATGAATATGACTCATGATGGAACAATCTGGGACCAATGTATACAATGTATACATATTTTAGCTGAACAAATTCTTAGTCTTAACTGTCCAAATGATTCATATTTGATTTTAAAGAAAACAACCTTGAGCTAGCCAATTTAAAGCAGCATGCTAGTTTTGTCTCAGCAAATGATTAAATGTTTGTTTAATTTAATTTCCTTTTCATAGATGATACAATAAAAGGATAATTTTAAAGGGCCTCTAACTGTGTAATTCATCATGATTTATGGAGAGAGAAAAGTAGATGTCACCTTAATGAAAAATAAAGGGTGTTTAATGGCATTAGAAAGTGGTCAGCGAATGAACACCCTGCTATTTCCAATATACTATTGCTTCCAAAAAACTATATGTGTTGCAGAAAGCCACATCTTAATGGTGGAGAGGGTACCTCAGTGGTGCAGATGTGCACAACGGTGTTAAATGAACTTTAAAGTTCAATTCAATTTATTTGTATTGCACTTTTCAGAATACAAATGGTTCGGAAGCGGCAAAGTTGATTTACACTAAATGAATCTCATGGGAGATTCATTGGCATTTGAATCTTGTTTGCAGCTACATCTATTTGGTATAGTGACACAATAACAGAGAAATAAAGAAATATTCTCAGTGGAGCTGAAATTTAACTTTTACATTTTAAGGAACTATTATTAAGGTAATTTTATTGATTATCCATTCTTTCAGATTTGGTAAAACTAAATATGTATAGATACACAATAAAATTACCTACATCTGAAAAATGTTTACTTATAATGTTTATACTTACTTATTTAACATACATTACACATTCTATATCTGCAAATTATTTCAGCTGCCAAGGGATTGGGCATATGTCACCAATAAGTCACCCTCTCCTTGTAATACCTGTGTCATACCCATGTCATTATACAGAGTTGTGTCCTGATATGTCACAAAAACAAGCGCACACATATACATACACACACACACACACACACACACACACACACGCACACGCACACGCACACACACACACACAGAGGCGTGATTCAGGCAGCACGTGAACACTAAATGGATTCCTCTTTCATGTCTCTTTGCACTTGAACGGACACATAAAGCTATGTTAAAATACCCATTTTGTCAAGTATTCTGGTAAACACAGTTGATTATGTCTTAAGTGACCGTAAACCGTTGAGAGCAAAATCTGATCTGTTTCAGGTCCATGCATTTGGTCTTAAAGAGACAGCAGCCTATAAATACCTGTTAGTAAATAGTGTTCCTGTAGCTCAATTGGTAGAACATTGTGATATCAAGCGTAAGGTTGGGGGTTCGATTCCCTGGGAACACATAACAGGTAAAAATTGATTGACTGAATGCACTGTAAGTCGCTTTGGATAAAAGTGTCTGCTAAATGCATAAATTTAATTTAATTTTTAATTTAAATACCTCCTTCTGTCTGCTAATCAAACCACAGCTTTAACAAAGATTCATTTATATTTAACTTGTGCAGTGAGTACTATTGCATTATTTTACAATTAATTATTTCTGCACTTGAGTACTACTAGTATTTTGAGTACTTAAAATAATCTTTCAGTAATAAATGAAAAGCAATCTTTTTTTGTTCTTTTTGATCCAAAAAATGATCTGATCTGTGATTTATAATCCATAATATAATCCGAATTGTGGATTTTGCACAACTAGTTCTCTCTCTATGTGCTGTATTCTGGAAGGGTCAGTGGTTTAAGACCATAAATAAACCAAATCCTTGAAAATGAGCAGACAAATTAGATAATAATGAACCTCACATTATACTTTTTAAAATACTTTCAAAATTTATATTGTATTGTCAAACCCATAACCTTTTTTTTTTTTTTAAATGTGTTTTAATTTAAGAGGGAGGAATAATTCAGTGGGTGAGACCAATCTCTCCACCTCCCAGTGAACAGAGGTTCACCTGTCACTGTGGGTGTGCTGAGGGCTTGCAGACAGCCCTGTTCCTGCTGCCTCTAATTAACACCAAGGATTTCAAATACCCACCATGCCACTCTCCACATGATCCGCTGTACGAGTGGCAGGTTGGACCCTCATGAACCTCAGAATCGGTCATTATTAGCACCTCTGTAAGTGAATAGTTTGGGCAAAAAATGTAAATTCTGTCATTTATTTACTAATAAATAGTAATTTTTATTCTTATTTTATTTGTTATGTTGAAAGACATTTGTTCAACATTGATGTTCTCTAAGAAATTAAACAGGGGCCAGCTGTCTGGTCTAGCTAGTAGATGAAGTTGTTTGTCGTTATTAAAAGTAAAAAGTTATTTTACTTGAGGCAAGAGGCACTTGAGAACAAGATCTTGGATGCCATTCAAACACTCAAAGACCTTGAAAAGAATGTCATGGTCAATCATATCAAATGCATCTAGCAGGACTAAGATGGCACAAGATCCAGGGTCAATGGAGAAAAAAAAAATGTCAGCGAAATGGGCTGTTGGATCAAGATGGGTTTTCAGCAAAGTCTAAACTACAGAATGCAACTATTATATTAGAGCTATTGGATTTACTATGAATTAGCTAAAAAATACAAATTCTGCCTTTACAGAGCTTTGATATTGCCTTTGATAGTCTCTGAGAATTTCACATGAAACTATCTATACTCATGCCAAAAAGTGTGGGTGGACTTGCTGAGCCAGGCAAGAGCCTTAGATCTCCTTGGCTTAAGAGGAGCCAGGTTGGGTTAAAGAGACTCACCAACTGCTCAGTGTCCAAGCCACAAGGGTTTTCGTGACATGTGACAGATGGGAGGCTTTTATAGGCATCAGAGAGCTGCTGGGGGAGTATAGGCAGGGGACATCACATGTATGTATTCAAACACAAACAGATTGTGGCCAGAAATGGCACCATCAAATATACAGTCTCAAGAAAAACAACTGATAACATTAGATTCCAAACTATGTCATTTCTGGTGTACAGGTTCAGAAACTTATTTTATTAGGTTAGATAAGTCTGATTAAAAAAAAAAAAACAAAAAAAAAAAAATTCTTGAACCAAGGATTTAGATGGACAGCAAATGTAAATTTTCATATCTTCTAAAATCCATCCTGTCAGAGTGATATTCCGGGGGCGACCAACTCTCTCGGATGAAGTTCTTATTACATTTATGAAGTCTGTTATCCAGGGCACAAAGGACAGTGCTTAAGAGGTTGATCGTTATAAGTTGTTCTTCAAAGCTACAAATTCATCAATAAGTGATCAAAGCGATTGCTGAAGATGTCGCTAATCCTCCATCATGAACATAAGTCCTTCAAGACCAAACAAAAGTTGAACAGTTCACTGTTGGAAGTAAGATCTCTGGAAATGCAGAGCATTTCAAATGCGACAAGAGCAAAAAAATATAAAGAAAGAAAACAGTACACATTCAGACACATGTAAGGGAAACAGGTAAATTTAGGTCAAAGTGAAATAATTATGATTTTTGTTGGGAATGTTGACAGAATCACTGTTTTATGGCTGATTGGTTGAATCTGCCAGTGATTATTTGAGCAGCTGTAACCATCAGTTCTGCAGCTTACATTTATATGAAAGTATAGTGAAAAACACTATTTATTAGCACAATAACAAGATTGGCAGTTTAAGACGTTAACTTGTAAGCACAAAACTAAGATATTTCCATTTCCAGTATAAATAAGACCAATCTAAAAGAGTAAATCTAAGACAAATAAACTGATCTAACACATAAACACACACATCACACAAGTTGCAGAAAGAGAGGAAATGAGAAAATAATGAGTTTAAGAGAGTCCCCAGTTTATAGCAATATATGCAATTGCTTAGATCTGAACAACCATCAATTATTTAATTTAACCCTCGCACTGAGTTTCTCAATGAGGCTGTTAAACTTTATATTAAATGCACCAGTTCAGCTAGAATCTGGAGGTTTTACTTGCATTTCCTGTGTTAAGAGATTTAATCCATGGATTCCCTTTGGAGTCATCCTGTGCTAAATGGGGGCTTCCCAGGTTGTTGATTCGCTGGAGGTCTACTGCTCATTCGGAGTGACATCTTGGGGAGCCATTCATTGGGTGTTGGCTGAAAAATTGGAGAATAGTTGGGGGCTGTTTGAAAAAATTTATTAACCGCTTGAATATTTCAATTCTACAAGTGGACGGCAATGAAATTCCCCTTTCTCTTCCCTTTCAGTCAGTCACTCCCGACATCACATCGGTGACCGACGGATTGGGATAGTGCTTCGATAGACCAGTCTAAATGAGCCAGTGCACACTGGCATGCAATTATTACATCAAATATAAGAAGGCAGTAGGTGCAATGCATACTAGCTTTTCGAGTCAACCAAATGTCGATCGCTGCATCTGAGGGAGAGATCTAAGGAAGATTCGGGTTGCGCTGGTTCCCAGCACCCTGCCCTGGTGCCTTTCTTCCTGGAAGTACATGACGAGCACACTAGGTTGTGGACGGAAATGGTCTTCGTGTGGAGCCGGTTTCCTCCTGTTCCATCCCATCGCCACAGCTGCTGTACCACTGCTGAGTGGCCGGGTTAGTGTTTTCAGTGTTTTCAGTGTTTTATGATGGTACACAAACAGTCAATGACAATTGTTCCCAGAAGGTTTTGCACTCAGATAAGTGAGCAGGCTGGATTTTTTCAAAGTCATTAAGCATCATTGCCTTTAAGCATAATGTCTCATAGAAAAAACTAAAAAACATTTAGAATTACTTTTTTTGTGTGTGTGTAACCTTTCCTATTATTTTTTTAAATGTGAAACAGTGGCATGAAATTAGGGCACCTTGTGCCTAAGACCAAATGCGATTGTGTACCCTGAACAATTGTCTGGTATACCAGCCTTGAGTAACACTGATGCTGTCAGAGAATTCTGAGGTCAAGTCTGCTTTATGGCCATATAACAGTGAAGTAAAACAATACTATTTTATTATTCAACAATATAACCATTTTAACTGTAACCGTACAATAATTCTGATTCAATTTGAATTATTATTTTTGGGAATCACTAAGTTATTTAGATTCTGTACATGCACTCATCCAAAGGCCTCTTAAATGACTTTTGAAATGCTAAATTAAAAGGGAATACAATTTCAAGTGCTCCTATTCACACAGTCAATAAATAAAGCTTTGACAAACAACCGGGTAAAATTTAACTGAAACCCTGAGAAGAATATGAAAATAGGCCATACTTTAATGACTTGTTTGTCCTATTAGTCAAGGCCAATCACTGGGGCAAAAATAGTGTTTTTCTTTTTTTTGGTTTTTATTTATTTATTTATTTATTTATTTATTGTGATGGATTAGGTCTGATCCCTAAAGTTAAAAAGACTGACAATATGTATTTATGCATATGAACCAAAATATCCTGTGGCACTATAGTGAATCTAAGGAATTCCAGGCAGCCGAGTGGTATTGACTAAATAAAAGACATCTGCCTTTTTATCAGTTAGCAGTGAAAGTTTTCAAAGGGTGCTATGACATAATGTATCTGCAAACTTTATCCACAGGGAATTTATGTCTGGCCAATTTGCAGCTCAATAGTTACAAAGTCAGAACTGATTCTTGAAAGTGACAAGCTTCAGAGATGAACTGTTCAGAGGCATGAAAAAAAGGACAAAGTGTATAAACAAAAATAGATATTTCCAAGGTCCGCAGACGTCACAACTAAGACCAGGACGGTGTCTTCCTAATTTCCTAAAGTACCCATGCAAGTCTTTCTTTTTTTTTTTTTTTTTTTTGTCCTAATACATATTTTTTTTACTTCCCTTCAGATGATTCCTTAACATGAACACTGTAATGCAAAATTTAAGTATTTAAAGTATAAATAATTGCAGAAGCAATTAAAATCAGGTTTTGAAGTAAGAACCAACAACATCCATTATTAAATTGAAAATGCCTTGATTTCTGAATTTGAAGTGAACTGAGGTAGCAAATAAATAAATAAACTGCTGGATCAGAAATTCTAAGAAAATTATTACACTTTAAATACCCCCCCCCCCCCCCAAAAAAAAAATAAGATTGCCAGAAAGTACATGTATGACATCTTGTTTTTGGTGGTTGAGATCTTGAAGCAAAATAAAGTGCATCCATCCATCATAAAACATACTCCACATGGCTCCGAGGGGTTAATAAAGGCTATCTAAAGTGAATTGATGTGTTTGTGTAAGTAAAATATCTATATTTATAAACTTTAATCTCTAGCTTCACACAATTTATAAACTGTAATCTCTAGTTTATGAGAGAGTGACATTCCAGCAGAATGTAGGTGTAGCGTAAACTCTGGTGAGAATATTTTAGTCTCACGAAAAACTAATTTTGTTTACAGCTAATTTAATCCAGTCTCCTCTTTGCTTATATTGATATCCTCTAATATTTTTTTTCTTTACAAATTCATGTTTTGTACTGTAAGAATTTGTGACCAGTGTTTTGTTTTTTTATATTGTTCATCTTGTATACAGTTATGAAAATTGGCCTTGGGTACTTGAAAGTCACTATATAAATAAAACATATTATTGCTATTATTCCAAACAAATCCATAGCAGAATTGCTGTACCTTTTTAAGCAACATGCATCAGTGTTTCGTTACTGAATGAATCAGCTTCTTTGAATGAATCTGTTGAATATATGATTCCATGACTCACTCATGTGATTTGCCCCCATGCACCTAGCCTATTGGCAGTTTTAGTTTCATACTTAAAAGTATTATTTTATTTTCCATCTTATTTCTATATTCAAATATTTATTTAACTATATTTAATCTAAACAATATTTTTGCAGTTGGAATTCAGGACCAAGGGAATTCAGTGCAGGCACTAGCTGTTTTTAATGTTGCTGTATATTGTTTTTACCCAAGACATTGTTTGCCAAGAGTGTAGAGATAACCCAGCATGATAAATTAATGAGCTGGTTCTGTTGATTTTCTTGCAGAACTTGTCTGACACCCCTGTCTTTTACGTGACCAGATGAACCTCAAACAACTCCATGCAAAATGTGTTTCTTAATCAGTATTTCAGTTTTGTTTTTGACTACAAATATTTAAACACCCATAAAACAAGATTCATTTACTTAAGAACATAAAGTGCTTAATTTCACAACTTTTAAAAACCCAAACACATTTTGCTTTTCAAGTTAGTTTGTTTTTAAGGATATTTAGTTATTTTTAACAGCAGAAAGCAAGTCTATTCTACAGAGCTAAACTTTACATTTAATTAGTTTTTTGTTTGTTTGTTTTTCTTCTGTAAAACCCATTTCTCTTCACACATCACTGAAGCTTGAGTTTCTAAGAGCATCATTTGTCTCTTTGGCAACAGCCTGCCTCTCATGTCAGGGCCAATAGACTGACCCATTTACACTCTCCAAAAATCTCCAAAAAGACTACAGACATGATAGAGACATATGTACTAGGACAACTGCTCAATCTAAAAAAGAAGCTTTGCGGTTATCAGTTGTAGAATCACACACATAGTTTATTACTTTCAATAAATTCCCATGACAGATAATCTATTACAGATCTAATTCATGCAATTTATATTGATTAATTCTCAATTCTAGGTATTTGGAATTGGCATCAACTCATCATTGCAAGAAAACTATCCATCCAATTACCGTTATTGTTTAATTTCTCAAAATTCAACCCATTCTGTATTTCAAAAGCATTTTTTTTCTTCAGTTTTTTAGATTGTAACCCTGTGCACAGGCTGAACTGTCACAAAAGACCTTGCAGTGTGTCTCATTAAGGGAATTTACCCCTATTAATTGCACACTGTTTGTCTTGTAACCGTTGATAGGGTGTAATGAGAATTGGATGTTAATTAATAGACAATGCTTAATGGTTCACGAGTGGCCAATTAATAGTGCTTAACAAGCATAGTGATGGATGAAAGAGAACATGACAGCCCATTGTTCAGTGTCCACAGACAGAAAGTGGAGATCGAGAGGAGGACTTCTCATGTTCTTTATTACAGTATGTACACTGTAATAAAATAAATAAACTTACGGTTGTAAAAAGGCGGCTGTAGGTGCTAGAAATTCACAGGAAAAAAAAGACAAGGGGCCTATCCCAGTACCACACTTGCGATCTTTGCACTGAACCACTTGTCTACTTACATGACGTATTTCCTGTATTGGCCAAAGCGTTCAAGTGGGCTTGAAGACTGCAAGTCTGTATTTATATATGTATTTATATATATATATATATATATATATATATTAGTGCTGTCAAAATTAGCGCGTTAACGCATTCGATTAATTTGAAATATTTAACGCGTTAAAATAAAATAACGCAATTAACGCGGTTGCAGTTTTTTTATTTCCAGTTGTGGCCTATGTGTGTTCAACATGCAAAGAAATATGGATAAGACCAAGGAAGGACTTTTAGACGGAAAGTTTCAGTATAAAACTCTGCCGGATTACTCTTCAGTCTGCCACAAGAAACATTACTCTTCATTCAGTCTGCCACAAGAAACAGCAACATTAAAATCATGAACTCAAATGTCATTGTTTAAAAAAAAAAACAAAAAAAAAACAATGACTGTAACAGTGCGTAAATCAGACCTTTCTGTAACGCTAACGTTAATAAGCTTAAACGAAATAATTGTGTAGCGGAGTATTTTTTGTACACAGTGCCGCGAACTGTCAATCACTCCTGTGCGCGTGCATCACTGTCCTCCTCAGCTGCAGCAACTTGCGCTCTCTCTCTTCATCAAGCTTTAAAACAAAAAGGGGACAAAAATATCATATTGTCTTTGTGCATAAGCTATAGATTAATTAGATAAATACATATCTAAATTTGTGCCTGGCCGTCTACGGTATTTTTTTAGAACTTAGAAAAAAGATGCTGCATCCAATGAACAGCCAGCGGGGGCTGCAGGACGACTCAACCTCCGCAGTTTTTAATGTTTATCAGACAATAAATACTCAAGATTTTGCTTTAGTATAACTCACAACGAGTTTCACACACCTTCTCCGGCCACGTTGAGTTGTTGACACTTAACAGTGGGAAAAGCGACACATGCGCTATTCACTTGTATAACTTAAGGGTGAATGGGTAATGTAGTTTCTGCTCTGGGTGGGATGAATTAGGAAGCTTGCATTGTGAAGGGCGCTCTGAAAATCGGCAGTGCAGGTAAAAGATTAAAACCTCTATTAAAACAGATGTCCAAATGAGCGTACCGGTACACTACAAGCACGTTCTGGGCGCACGGAGAGGTGGCGGTACGCTCAAGAGCTATATTTGGAAGTGGCGGTACTGAGTACCGGTGCATACCGGCCCACTTAAAGCACTGGCAATGACTATACTTTGGAATTTTTTTCAGTCCACTTAGAATTCAACATGGAAATCATTTTTGTTTTTTATTGGCATTGATTGTTTTGAAATTCAAATGGTACTTACATGCCTGTGTTTTTATTTCTGTAATAAATATGGCTTTCAAGCCAACAGTTAATTTGGAGGATATTGATGGTTTATTGCAGGTATGTTGTTTACATGAGAAAATCTGTTACAAGTTAAACAAAAATACCAATAAACAATCATATTTTGAATTGAAATATTTTGAATTTAAATTTAAATGTCTTGAGTTTACATTAATTATTTACATTTTACATTTACATATCCAAAAAGTTTCAGTCTTTTAATTGCGATTAATCGCGATTAATCGCGATTAATTTTTAAAAATTGTGCGATTAATTAGTTAATTTTTTTTAATCGATTGACAGCACTAATATATATATATATATATATATATATATATATATATATATATATATATATATATATATATATATATATATATATATATTTTTTATATATATTTATAGTGAAGTATAATTCTAGCACACTTTTGTTTATTTTTTTTTTTCTTATTGGATATGGTTACATATATTACATATGTTGAGGTTCTCAGAATATTGAGTTCATATGTTCATTTAATTTAATTATTAATATTAATTGTTATGTGCCATTATTTAACAAAATTAAAATGTTTCCCAAATCTTTGATTTTTTTTTTTTTTTTTTTTTTTTATCATTTAAAAGTATTTAAATGCAATATAATCATATGTGATGTGGTCATAGTGAATTATATGGTAAGCCACACTATTTACTTCCAAATACAGTATTTAAACAGTAAGTTATTTTACCGTAAAATTACATTTAATGCAATGTTGAATTATTATTATTCTTTTTTACTATACATATGTAAAGTGATATAGTAAGGTAACTTATAATTAACGAATTATCAGGGTTTTATTGTACAACATTTTTTAAATATTTCATGTACAGTATGCACTGACCCATTACATTTACAAAACTTGCTTTAAAGTTAAATGCTACATCTTTGAGGAGGCATTACTATTGCTACCCGGCGCTGGAGCAAATAGCTGCCCACTGCTCCCGGTGTATGTTCACGGTGTGTGTGTGTGTGTGTGTGTGTGTGTGTGTGTGTTCCCTACTCACTCCTGTTTGTGTGCATTTGGATAGGTTAAATGCAGAGCACCAATTCAGAGTATGGGTTACCATACCTGGCAAATGTCATGACTTTTAGGCTGCACATGCATACAAGCACAGAAATCTTCCATATGCTGCAGTCGATACAGATTTAGTTGCCTTTGTGTGATACACATTTTTGGACCACTTGCAAATGTTCTATTATACATCATAAGGTGGCAATATTTTATTATAGAATGACCGAACATGTCGTACAAAGCCTTTTTATGGCCCGATGATTGAACAGTGGCTAAGTGAGTCTTGTTCGAGGTGGAGAATCGTATTGATTACTCTTGTCCTTGCATATGCTGATACTGCACACAGTGACACGGCACCAGGTCCCTGGGGTTCTCTAGTGTTTTCCACCACTGGCTGAATGACAGACAGGTGACACCTTAATCCTTAAATGAGTCGCCGCCAATCTGTGAGAGAATCTGTGTCCCTTGACATAAAGGGAAGTAGAGTAAAAGAGTGAGATATACTTCCCCTATAGTCCCTAATGCAACCAGATCTCATTAGATCGCAATTATGGCTCTGATATCATAAGGTATGGTTCTAGTACACTATAGTATGTATTTTTACAATAGTACAGCAGTATATTTGTTTAAAATTTTTAGACACTGATATGAACAGTATCACATACTATCTCAGAATGCTGAGTTCATCATTTAATTTAATGCTATTATATGCCATCGCATTTAACCGTTAACACGTTTACCTGATTAGACACTATAATTGTATGTCAAGTGTGATTCTAGCACAATATAGTATGTTTTATTTATTCAGACACTAATACATACATATGCTGAGGTTCAAACAATACTGAGTTAGTATCATTTAATTAAACAAATTATGTTAAATAACATCACATTTATATTTACTTAATTGGACTGCTTTAGAATTGCTCTATTCTATTCTGGTTGAAACAATTATGACTGCACCCACCTACACACAAATCAATGATTACGTAAAACACTTTAATGCAACATAGTGTATTTAATGTTACTTGTTTAGGTTTCATGATAATATGAATTCTGCCATGACAAAAAGAAAACAAGCTGACTTCATTTAGTCACCATTTACTCACCCTGAGACCATCCAAGAAATAGATTAATTTGTTTCTTCATAAATAATAAAAAAGATTTGGAGACATTCCAGCAATGTCCTTTATCCATAATATTTGCTTTCTCCAGTGAAACGCAATCAACATATCCTCAGTGTCTAAAACAAACAAATTGCTTTGGTCTCTTCAAAAAAAAAAATTTTCTTCAGATAAAAGCGTCTGCCAAAAGCATACATGTAAACTCTTTGCATAACAATTTTAGAAAATTTACCAATATGTGAGGGCTTTGTCTGAAATCTCATTTATCAATTAAAGGAAAAATTGTTGAAAATGTACTGTCTACTGCCTAAAGAGATCTAAAGAGACACAATGTAGACAGTTCTTTATATCACCAAAAAGATTTTGTGCATACTAGTAATACATGTATTCACAACTTGCTGAGTTATCCTTCCCACTCATTTGTTGATCCAGTAACTTTTTCCACTGACTGACTCTCATATCATTTGTCTGTAAAACTGCTTTACCTACAGTATGAACATATGGGAGAGAATGCACTTTTTATTTTATTTTTTACCTCTGCTTAGTAATAACACATTAAACCACAGGCACTATGAATGACTGCAAGGGTGATCAAAAGTTAACTTTTTAATCAAAAGTTAATAATCCCTTGTTAACTTTCTTTATTTTGTTCTTTTGTTTTTTCACTTTCTCTATCTCAAATGCATTATTCTCAAATGCAGAAAATATCTGCCTTTCATCTTACTCCTAGCTGAGAGTCCCTGCTGTGGACTGTGAGAGGAGAGGGATCTTTTTCACAAGTGGTGTCCAGGCTGGCAGTGTAAGACAGTTCTGGACTGAGCCCAGGATCAGCCTCCTGCTGCTCACATATACACACTCACAAAGAAGAGCTTGCCATTTCTAGGAAGGAACAGTTTGCATAAAATTAAAATGGTCATTATTTACTTATCTAATCCAAGATATTATTGCTGACAGTTTAAAGTAAATTAAAATATTTCCCAAATGACAAACATTAAAGGAAGAGCTCACCCACAAATGAAAATTTTGCCACAGTGATTCTCATCCTTATACTGATAAAAAAAAAAAAAACGTCATTAAATGCAACATTTGGTCATATGTCATGTGTAAACCAGTGGTGCTAAGGGATACAATTACGGCCGGAAAATAACAATGAATTAATCTTGCTACCTACTTGATTGTGTTTTATTAACGTCTGCACCTACCCCAACCCAAAACATAATATTTCAATAAAACCATAAAATACAGTAACTAATTGTTGTGCAGTGTGACAAACATTATAATCTTGATGTGCGCATGCACAGTATAGGGCTATTTGGCTGTATCCCTTCTGGCCCAAAAACAAAAGCAGCGTGCCATTTTTTTAAACTCAACAAGATCGCTGTCAATCGCTGTTAATCACATTATTCACATACATTTTGCTATATATATATATATATATATATATATATATATATATATATATATATATATATATATATATATATATATATCATTTGGCAGACTTGAAATGCAATTGCCATGAAATTTACCATAAGATGGCCATTATACAAGGTTTCAGTCGTCATTCAAAATAGTAAAGTCTAGGAGAAAAAGGAATAAAGGATAATAAGAGATTGAAAAAATTAAGACATTTTTGTTCAATGAGGAGGCACTTAGATGCTTATGGAAGGCATGAGTTTTCAGTTTTTTCCTGAGGATCATCAGAGATTTGGCTGTCAAAATGGAGTTAGGTAGGTCATTCCACCAACAGGGTGCGCTGATAGAAAACATCCTAGAGAGTGGATTTGTGCCTCTCTGCGATGGAACCACAAGCCGCTGCTCCTTTACTGACCAAAGGCTTCTGCATTGAAGGGATGTAGACGGGTAAGAGAGTGGAGGTAGGCTACGATTGTGCAAAGCCTGTGGCTGTACTGTAGACAAGCACCAATAACTTATACTTGAAGCAATCTGCTACCAGAAGCCAATGCGGAGATATGAGCAGTGTGACATGGGCTGTCTTGGGCTCATTGAAAACAAGATGTGCTGCTGCATTTTGAATCGTTTAAGAGGTCTGAATGCACTTGTTGAAAGTAAAGCCAGAAGAGCATTATGATAGTCCAGTCTAGAAATGAAAAGGGCCTGCACGAAAATATATATATGAAATGAAAATAACATTAGATTGATTTAAGCTAATGAACTGAAGATAACTGACAGATTGATTTCTTAATCGAGGTTATCTTTTTATGCATGGTAAATGATGGTAGAGTATTTGAAATGTTGATCTTTTTGGGGCTGTGTGAAACTGCCTTTTAGTCATCATTGGTTTTGGCATTGCTATAGTAACAAGAGCAGGTTTGCTGGTCTTCTAAGGAACTTGCAGTCCTACCCAGCACCCATCTACCTTCTGCTTCTATCAAATCATTAACTTCAAATGACATTGCGAAGCCAAACCAAGCCACCCCTAACCTAGACTGGAATGAACAGTCCTCTAGAAAAACGATCATTTCATGTCTGTTCTTAGTAGCGGAGTACTGGTTCAATTCGGAATAAATTGTGTGTAGAGGCTACCTTGGTCTAGCCAATATGTTTAGAAATAAGCTCTGTTCACAGACATTAGACCCACGGTCCTCTCTTCCAGGAGTCTCCTAATAGTTAACTGCTTGAGACAGGTGCTCTGCAAATTGCCTCTTCAAAATGATTAACGACTGGAAGTTTACTTGGGCTCTGTGTGTGGGTGTTATGTTTGGTAGGGCCTAATCTGCTGGCATGGTGAACTATGATGGTGACATGTCACGGCCATGGACTCGTTGGGCTCCACATGCTGATATGTGCAGATGAACAGATTGATTTAACATTTAGACAGATTGCAGAAAATTTTGGATGACATGCTGGATGGCAAAGTTCCAAAATGAATGATTCGTTCACAAATTGGATGTGAATATGGATGAATCATTTGGTTGAATTATGTATTTGGCTCAATTTATCAATACATTAGTGGATATATGACATTAATGATGATTGTCGGTCCACCTCATCACACACTTCCAACATTTTCTATTTTCAAAGGCATCAATATCAATAGGATAGTCAGATGACAATGACTGGAAATACCTTTCTATCAGCATTTCTTAGTAACCTTGGGAATATGTGCCATTTAAAGGAAAGTCCTGAATTGATGTGAAGCCCCAAAAGTCAAACTGTCAAAATTGTCTGTGGCTACTAATGACTTCGATCTGTAGTTTGATATAGTGCAAAATGTCATCTTTGCACCTAAATCCTAAGTAAAGTGTCTGTGGACTCCTCAAATCCAATTGGAGCATTGTTTGTCTCTTCTCAATGTAGCACACGGTGTCCTGTACATGTAGGTTGGAAGTTGCCGAGCTGTGTGTGGCACTTAGCTTGTTTAAAAATTTGCCAAATATCACCCCTGCTGTTCATTTATGCTGAAGGGAAGAAAAAAAAATATATATGTGTGTGTGTGTGTGTGTGTATATATATATATATATATATATATATAGAGAGAGAGAGAGAGAGAGAGAGAGAGAGAGAGAGAGAGAACTATGTATGATATTTCTACTGCTATAAGGGGTTTGTATTTTTGAGTTTTTAAGTGTAATGTTCTTATTTTGAACTATGTATGATATTTCTACTGCTATAAGGGGTTTGTATTTTTGAGTTTTTAAGTGTAATGTTCTTATTTTTTGTGCACAAAATACAAGAGAACAAAATATATATTTTTTCTTTTTATAAAATAAATTATTAAATACAGCTGTTCCACAGAGATCTATGTCTTCCATTTTAATATAGGACTTTGAAATAATTCCTTATTAACCTTGCAACGTGTTGAAGTCTTATTAAATTCTTTGAACTTACCTTAGAGTTTCACAGCTTTTGTAATCTTTAAAGTGCTTTTCTTCTTTCATAATCCTTTTCTTGCACCGTGACCTGAAGTTTGACATCATATCAAGTTTGACATGTTTCCTACCCTTTTCTGGCCTTATTTTGAACATGTTTGTGTCAAGCCATTCAGATGTCACATGTACCGCAGTTTCTTTCTGGGAGCTTGTTTTACTTCATTAACATAACCACAGCTCCTCATTCAGACCAAAGGAGCCTGCAACCTTTTTTACATGGCAGTCAATAGAGAATGTCAAACACTTTCCTTGCTAGGGATTATGAGTTTAGTTATTGACATTTTTTACTAATGCCTGTCATGGCTGCTTGCATTGTGATTAGGGATGAAGTTCTACAACAATTTCAACTGTTCTAAATCATTTTATTCTATTCTAAGAGGGTTTTTTCTTTTTGTTTTTTGTTTTTGCAGGGCATCAGTGCAGAACGGTCGTGGCGTTTTCAAGCCATTGCTGGTCTTGCCTTAAAGCCAAAGTGTTCTGCTAGTGGCACCGAATATAAATTGCAAAAAAAGTTTTAACCTGTTAGCCAGCACCCCCCATTATGAAGTGCTCTACCTAACTTAAATTGTAACAATTTCCTACTTCAATGTGTTACAAACATAATTTTTGGTGTCATCGGAAAGAAGACCCTTTGGGCTTTACTTTTTTATCAACCAGGTTTAATAATGCTAAAATATAAAAAAATATTTTAACCATAAAATATTAAAAGTTATAGACAATGAAGTGCCTTGAATTATAATAAAACAAATGCGCCATAAAGTAAATAATCCACTCTCTCTATTCATATAGACGAGTTCACTTTGATAACCGTGATCATGCAGATAATAGCGAGCTGATTTGGGCTGATTTGCACTCAAACAGATGGTAATTCACATTCAACATAAAACACACTCACATATGTAAAAACTGTTGAAAAATAAAATAAAAAAATTAAAAGTTCCGCCTCCATCAGCTGACAGGTGCGTCACGAGCCGTCAAGAGAGAGAGCGCCAAAATTCAAATATACTATCTTTCGCTTATCTTTCATTCATTCTTTTTTTTTCGGTGGATCGTCTCATTCTGTTTGTGACAGTGTATGCCGCAAAACAATCCCATTTTTTTTTACTACCAAGACGCAGTTTCTGACCGTGAGTTATTCCATAACGGACACAAACAGTTCAGTCGCTGAAAAACTGAAACGTAAACAAAGGAATTATGATCCATATTACAACGTTATTGCTTCGTTGGACTAAACATGCTCCATGAGGACCATTACCTTTCTAACCAAACCGGGATTTAAAGCTGTGGATGTGTTTGACTCGTTATTACGACGGATCTGGTATGTACAGCGTTTCCATTGTACATGTATGTGTGTACTGCTTACACAAAGCAGAACCTGATTTTACCAAGTGAGACATGTTCCTGGGACAACATCGTTGTTGACCCTGGAACAACATTGTGATTAACCAATCAGATTTGAAGAACCAGTTTTTAGATTTTGTGAAGTATACGCTTAAAATCAGTGTCTGGTGCTTCTACATCAGTGTCATTCATCTATCATTTCCTCTGATTTTAGGGATTACTCATGGTTAAGGTTAGGTTTAGGTGTAGGGATATGGTTAAGAATATATTTTTGGAGTAAAATGTTGTTCCAGGGTCAACAAAATATGTTGACCTAGGAACACTTCGAACTTGGCAAAATCAGGACGTGCTTACACAAATGTAGCAAATACAGTCTTTATAAGCTTTCCAAAGCTCTTCCATAAGCTTTCGATGCTTGAGGCTTAAATCTTTATAATGATGTATAGTTGGTCAAGATTAAATTTGTCCCGTTTCATTTAATGTATTCCTAAACACTGACACGTGCGAGTTTAGGGGCGTTCAGGTGCTGGCTAACAGGTTACAGGTTTCTCCAGACACAACCCAGAGGCTGTCATTGGTCAAACCATTGGATAGATACAGTATAAGACATTAAGACTTCACGACTGGTGTGTATATTTGTAAATATACCAATATTGGTAAATGGTTTAGTCATTTATTCATATTCCTATTTGTAGTCTAAATTGAAATGGACTTTTCACAAGTAGCCCAATGACTCTATTTACTCTTTGGCGTTACTTCTATGGTCTTATGTCGTAGATTTACATTACATTTATTCATTTATCTGACATTTTTATCCAAAGCGACTTACAATTGCTATACATGTCAGAGGTTGCACGCCTCTGGAGCAACTAGGGGTTAAGTGTCTTGCTTAGGGACACATTGGTGTCTCACAGTGGATTCGAACCTGGGTCTCTCACATCAAATGCATGTCTTATCCACTGCGGTAACATCAGCCCAATGCATTCTTCTCACTTCATTTGATAGCAGATATCCTCAAATATAACTGAGAGCGAAGGTGATATGACATGTAGCCAAATATGGTGTCCCATACTTGGAATTTGTGCTCTGAATTTAATCCATCCAAATGCACACACACAGCAGTGAGTAGCGAACAAACCCACCCCCACACCCACACCCGAAGCAGTAGGCAGTAATTTTGAGTAGTAGGGGGTTTGGTGCCTTGCTCAAGGGTCTCATCTCAGTCATAGTTACTGAAAGTGGAAAAGAGAGCTGGTCATTCCCTTTCCTCACCCACAATCGCTGCCAGTACCGGTAATTAGGAGCAGTCTTAGCTTGGTCTCATTTTTCCTGGTCTAGAGGACATTTTTAAGTATAAAGTGACACAGCTTACCCCAATGTTTTCATATAGAATTTATGACTAACCCTGCCATGAAATATTAATTCTTCTTTACATTTTTGCCCACATCTTTTAGAGAGCATTTTTGTGACCTCTACTGCATTGAAAATATCTCAGCACAGGTCCTTTTATACAGGGGATGTGTTGTCTCATTTTGAAGGGCAGAGCAAATTGCATTGGTTGTCAAGGACTAAGTCAGAGATTTCTCCTTTTTTGTAGCAACACATTAGCCAAGCACTTGCTGTCTCTGTAATACCATGGACCTATGTCATCCAGCACACCAAAAATGTAATCATGAACTTTTAATGTTTTTCATTGGAACAATAGTAAAAATGTCCATATGAAGGAAACTTTGAGTAGGGCCGAAACGATTCCTCGAGTAACTCGATTACAAAAAATGATCGAGGAAAATTCCTCTGCCTTGAAGCCTAATTTAATTTATTTTAAATCTTTGTTGTTTTTTCATTGTATGCTTCAGACACGGGTCACGACGAGGTGTTCCCCTTTAGCGGCCACTAGTGGAAGCGGTGTCTTGTTCCCTACTCAGGGAACCATGGTTACATTTGTAACCTGAGACGTTTTTGCATTTTTTTTTCTTTCTATTTTGTCAATAGAGCATCACAGTCCCACCCACAGCCCGAGAGAGCTTTGGTGCCGGAAGTAAATTTCCCATTCATTTCTCCCATTGACTTTCGGATAAAACGCGTATCTAAAGAGTTTTAGAGCTACGGCTGAACTCATAAGCAAATAACAAATCATTTTGAGTGAAAAAATTAAGAGAAAATAAAAAAAAAGTCAAAGGTACAAGATATTTTCATTTCCGAGCGAAGGAACTACTCATCCCATAAACCATCACACCTCACTGAATTCGACTGAAGCCACAACCGCGAAAGAGACTTTTTTTGAGCGACTTCCAAATGTGATGACGGCCGCGCCAACCTTTTCTTCCAGTTAATTTAATTTTATATAGTGAATGTGCAGTAATAGCAGTTCTTTCAGTATTAATTGTGTAAATAAATAGTGTTTTATATAGGTATTGTGTATTGATTTTTATATTTATCATTGTATATTTAACATTATATATTGTGTGTGTGTGTGTGAAAGCGGTTAACGATAACGTCAGCAACATGGTGCGGTGCTTTGTACCTGACTGCAATCACCGCTCAGTCGTCAACACATGTCGTTGCCATTACACAAATGGTCAGTAAATGCACAAAAAGATATGCCTAGGTTAAATATTGTTTTGACAGTGGCATTATGAAATGCTTGATATGACTCATACCATATGAAAGCTACAGTAGCCTAGCTGAAGTGGACGATAATGCTGCTAACTAATGTTACCAACCTCTCGGCAAAACTCACAAAAACTTTGTAGGTCTTGTCCCTCATGCTGGCCCTTACAAAACTCACAAGCTGACCCTCAGACACGCTTCACTCAACTACAGTTACATGAACCTATCTGAAGTGGTTTTCACCTCTTTGAACACTTTTTTGTTTTCCTCCTTGGAAAAAAGCCATCATGGCAGCCAAGGAGATCCTGATTGCACTGATAAGTCTACCGTGCAAAAACGCAACACAGGTTTTTATTTTTTTTATTAATGATTTTCAGTCTTCACAGACCTTCGCGGGGTTTAACCAGACGGTTACACGAGTTCCACCAATAAGATGCATCACTTAAGGATTGTGGGATTGTTCAGGATTGTGGGCAATGAAGTACTTATCCAAGACATTGCACATAAATGCAATAAAAGGCATTTATCTCAAAACAAGGTTAGTGCCCCATGAACCTTTGGCGTTTATATGAGCATATCCTATCACTTAGTACAGCCGTAGCTGGTTTTAAGTCTACCATGTATGGTTACGTTTTTATGGATTATACCCCAAATATCAATGCAGAAATTGTACTTAATTTTTTTTTCCAGCACCGGCTGTGGACGGGACTGTGATGCTCTATTGATATCCTCTCAGCTTTTGACACACTTGGAGCTAGGACCTTTTTTCTGTTTTTCTTTTAAGGTTAGTCTTTTTTTAAAGGTTAGCCTTAATTTTGTCTGTTCTACAATTTAAAGCACTTTCCGGTCTGGTTCGTGCCCTTGCTGTACATCTGAAAGCTGGAGTCTTTAGCCTGTATGGCATTTGCTTTTAAGCGGTTGGCCGCCCACTGGAAAAGAATAATACAAAAAAAAATAGAATATCAGAATATATAACAGAAGAGCATCCTCCGACTAACTTACTTGACTGCTCTTGACCCATCACATATGAGATACAGTATGTGGCTTAGTTTTGAGTTCAACTGTCCTCAAATTATTCTTCCAATTGCAGCCCAAAGCAACTGAAATTGTAGCACTGCATGCTTCTTTTGCTGACCAGCTTTTTGAAGATTTCATTTTCCAGCAGGATTTGGCACCTCCCCACACTGCCAAATGCACCAGAAGTTGGTTAAATGACTGTGGTGTTGGAAAACAGTTAAAACATTCTTCAAAATATATTTTTAGGTGTGTGTGTGTGTGTGTTGGACATGTTATGGAAGATTCCATATGATTCTTCTCAAACTGAATAACCAACAAGTAATTGTTCTGCTCTTACGTCATACAAAGTTTTTTCATAGAGAATACAAAGCCACATATTGAAAACTTCAATTGTAACCCATAGTGACTCTGTAATCAAACATTTTTCTTTGGTTCTCTTACACTTAAATGACTAACTAGAGAAGAAAGCGGAGGCAGAGCAGTCTGTGGTTGTTGAATGTCACTCTTTTTTTTACTGCGTGGTATTCAGAAATCCTTACAGAACTTTTAGGTCTGCCATTTATTGCTATATATCATTTATGTAATTAATTTGTGTTTTTCTTATTTTTAGCAAGCATCTGTCAATCATAAACTTTAAAATGTCATCCAGATGAACAAAGAAAGCATATTTCTTTCTAACGTGCATTGCCCTCTCTGTCTCATTTTAAGGATTTACAACATGTACTTCCTATAAATGACATTAGAGTTTTTGAGTGGCATTTGAATAGACTTTAGTTGCACTGGAGCTTTCAAGAAGTTCTACAGATGTTCTAATTATGGTTTATTGAAAAGAAAGAAAAACACAATTTATTTTAATTAGTTAGCTGTAGCATTAATGAGAACATGTAATTCAGTTTAGTGGGAACAACTGATTAGTGATGTGACATACAGCCAAGTATGGTGACCCATACTCAGAATTCATGCTCTGCATTTTACCCATCCAAAGTGCACACACACAGCAATGAACACACACACAGCGAAGTTATGCTGCAGCACCCAGGGAACAGTTGGGGGTTTGGTGCTTTGCTCAAGGGCACCTAGGTTGTGGTATTGCCCGCCCAAGGCTCGAACCCACAACCCTAGGGTTAGGAGTCATACTCTCTAACCACTAAGCCAGCTACTAAAGGATGGTCCAAACTATTAATAAACTGAGGGATGGTTGTACAGAGTCTTCAGAGCTGTAATGTAAACAAACCATCTGCTGATAAACAAATGAATGAGAAGCTGAGACTGGCAGAGAGAATCGAGGGGCTACTGGACTGCATAACAAGAGTGCAACCATGAGCGGGGGCAGCTCAGAAATCCAATTACCTTGGCTAATAAGATGACATTCTGACATAAACCCTTCCAAGAGACCGTGGACAGAATGTTTTAGTGCTGCCAGCTAATACATTTCCATAAACACCAATATGTGGGCATAAAAGTCTTAAAGTAAGTTTGAGCATACTGTGGTTTAAGTAAACGCCCGCAGTGGGGGACTGCAGTGGACTTTCTCCTAGCATATCAATTGATAGCTTATTATATTTGTTAAATAAAGATTTTTGGTGTAACAAGTGTCTTTTGTCCATTTTAAATGTGAACTCAGGATTTTTTTCTTGTTTTGTTAGCTATATGGCAGCCGTTCTGTGAATGCAGTATAGGGAAAGTGAAATAAATCATACACTACTGTCTTACCCCAAATGTTTGGCATTTTTAAAAATACTTTTATTCATCAACAATTTATTAAATTGTTCAAAAGAGACGGTAAAGATGTTTGTAATGTTACAAAATATTTATGTTTCAAATAAATGCCTTAGATTCATGTATAATATTTCAATAAAAATACTGAACTGTTTTCAGCATTGATGCTAATAATAAATATTGCTTGAGTACAAAATCATCTTATTAAAATGATTTCTGAAGGATCATGCAACAGTCAGTACCGGTGTAATGACCGCTAAAAATTCTGCCTTGGCATCACAGGAATTTAATAAACTTTAGAAGACATTCTTAGAATAGAAATAGATATTTTAATATGTATAAAAATGTTGCACTTTTACTGTTCTTACTGTGTATTCTATAAAATAAATGCAGCCTAAGAGACTCGAAAAACATAAAAAATCGCAATGAATTTTGACCAGTACATTTTCACATTTATAATTTTTATTTATTTATTTATTTATGATTCCTCACTATTTATTCAAAAGATTAATGTGATCATAGCTTCATGTAAAAGCTATTAGCAGTCAGTAAAATTCTCACCATTAGTTATTCTTAATGAAGTCTGTGACAGAAAGGGTCCGATAATTGGGAGGGTAACAAACATAAAGTATTCAGCTGGATACGATCTTAATCATCCACATTATTTTATTTTATGTAAAATAATATCACTGTAATTAGGCTGCTAGAGATGGATCACAGTGGTCAACGACTAGTCATTCAATGACTGATTAATTGATTGTGCTATAGTGATTGATTAAATGACCATCATTATGGCTAGATGCATTCCAAAAGATATTTTTAACCATTGTGTTTCATTTTGTCTTTTTTGTTTTTGTTTCACATTACTTTATTTTAATGATCGCTCTGGTTATTTTAGTCAGTGTATCTTGTTTTTTTAGCTTAGAGTTCTGTGAACCTGTTTAAAATATAAAGCAGATTTTGCTAGTGTATAAGGGGCTGCTATTGAAAGATAATGAATAAGTGCGATTTCATTTCACATGCTAAAAGAATGTTAACATAGAAAGGGACAGTAGAAAAAAAAAAAAAAAAACAACAAAAAATGCAATAAATAAAACCACAGAAATGGTGTAAATAGCCATGAAAAACTAAACTGGTGCAGAAACTTTTAGTAACTTAAGTCTGCAGGGGGGAAAAAATGACTAAACATGTAAATTGTATTCATATTCTGTTCATTTTAGGGGTGTCCTTTCCTAATGGGCATCAGGGCTGCATCCCAGGACCCCGAACACTATGGGGCCCCTGAGACAATTCTCTTTTGTGTCTTAAATAGGGTTGCCATATAATAAGGAATCATCTGTATTTAAATTATCAGAGAAGAATTATGTAAGCTATAATGAACGCAGTTTGTCTCTTATTTGCAGGCATATGCCGAATGACCTGGTAGAACAAACAAATAACAAATAAATCATTATTTTACCAATCATTGTTTGAATTGCAAACGTAGCTTCTCCAGGAAGGCTTTAAGACCATGCGGAATCCTCTGCTGCCTCAGATGCTCCCACTTCACAGCGAGTGGGATTTCAGCAAATCAGTTTGAGCGAATGCGGTGATGTAATTATTGATCGTTGTAATAATACTAACTACATAATCATCGGGGAGGAGGAGGCGGGGACCGGCGGACAATCAAACGAAACTTTAACAATACAAAATAAACACAAAACAGCGCATCAGCCCCTGAAGGAAGACTGATGCGCACAAAATCAAAAGCAAAACATAAAATACAGCCCAGGCCTGGTACTCTATCGTCGCTCCAGTTTTATATCCTTCCATCTCCTACGTGGGACTCGAGACCGGTGGTGGGGCGCAGGTGTAGCTGATTTCCCAATCATTCCGCCGGCCTCACTCCTTGTTCCCATGTCCCTTGGCCCCGCCCCACTCGCCACAACCGTAAGCACAACATCCAGCTGCAAAACATACAATCTACCTGAGCAAAGATGTCTTTCACTATTGTAAATGAATGTTGTTAAGTAGAGAAACAAAACCGAAACATTTTTTTTTTATTATTCACTTCTAGTGTATTAGCTTTCAAACTTGGACTTCATTATTGAAAAACAAATTCAAGCATTAAAAGTAGCACACTCTAGCTGTCCTCTTTCATTAAAATAATGTTCATTTGCATGCATATATTAATTCATTTATTCATGTATTTCTATATTTATTTCTTCAAATAATTATTTATTTACCTTTTTGTACATTTATTTATTTATGCATTTACGTATTTATTTATACTTAAGTAATTCCTCGTCCTCTATAATACATAGACTACATGGTTGCAATAAAATTTTAGTTCACATTTTCGGGTGCCATTGTTTAAATGTTGTTTTATTGAGTGATGTTTAATAGAGGAATTCTCTTTGAAGAAGAGCAACAGAAGCTCTTTCTCACAGTTGCATTAGCCCAATGCCCCTCAAAGGCTTAACATGGCACTGTCTGTCAGGATGGATTGATTTAACCACAAACCGTGCCTTCAAATTAAATGAGATGAAGGAACCTGTTCTTTTGAGATGGTGTGACTGGGCATTTGAATGAGAAAGAAAGACAGAGAAATAAAGACAGGCAGGTTTAGAATAAAATAGAAAGTGACAGCATCAATGGAAAACATTATAAATGCTAACCAGTGGAGCAAGTTGCAATGTCTGCCTCCGTTACTTTTACAGAATGGCCTTATCTTTTGAATTGATTCATACAATTAACACACAATCCTAATGGGTTCTCAAGATCAGGGTAAATAAGACCTAATGCATTGACTTGAATTACTTCATCAGATTCTACAGGTGCTTGTGTCAAGGTACATAAAGCAAATACGGCTGCTTTTAAACCACATGATTTTATAATAGCCATCCAGCAATGTTCAGAACTTGTGAAAACTATGTAAGCAGACATATAGTTTGCTTGCTTTTTCTGCTCTAGCTCTGTAGCTCTTTCATTTTCTACACCCACATCTTGAGATGCCCATCCTGAGGTTAATTAGCTCCCATTATGCCTAGATGCACTCCTGACATCATCAGCCTACTACTATTAGGAGTATCACATGCTTCACTGTTCTATTTGAAGAAATTAGAATAATTATGATTAGAACCATTGTAATAATTTTTTTATATTTAAATTAAATACTTAATTCAGTTTTATTTAATTTAAAGATACACTTGATTGATATAAATGAATTATAAAGCCATTTTTTTACACACAAAACTATTCTTAGCCTGTAGTCTACAGTTATCTCAGTAGTAATGATTTTTCTTCAGAGCTGTTTAATAAATTCAGTTTGATGAGAAATTTTCTCACAGCACGCTCTAGTTCTCTTTCGATAATAATAATAATAATAATAATAATAATAATAATAATAATAAATGAGGGGAAAAACATCCAAAAGTTATTATTGCTTAATATATATATTTTTTTAAATAAATGCTTAACATGTGTTTAATGAGTTTACTTTGGCTAATTTAGGCAACGTTAACTTACCAGTTGATGTTGTCGCCATTATGACATTAATGGAAAGACTCCAACATAGACCTCCGACTTTGCAGACAAGACGTGAAAATCGATACAATTATATTTTGCAAGTTAATTATTTTGCAACATTGCAAGTGATATTTTGCTATTTCATGCATAGAGTTTTTACACTGTTAAAGAGTTGGATTCCCATGCTAAACATGGACAAAGTTTCAAAAATTAAGTTGTACGTTTGAAGGAGTATTTTTGTTCCAAAAATACCTCTCTCTTCTGGTTTGTCACAAGTTTCGTAAAGTTTTTTTCGAGTATGGCTCTGTGTGACGTTAGATGGAGCGGAATTTCCTTATATGGGTCCTAAGGGCACTTCTCCCGGAAGAGCGCGCGGTCCCGTAGAGCAGATCACTGAGAGCAGAGACATTCACTGATCAGAGCGAGAGACCGAATTGCCACAAAAGAAGTGTGTTTTTGGTTGCCAGGGCAAGACAACCCTGCACAGATTACCAAAAAAAAACTGCACTAAGGGACCAGTGGACGCCGGATTTGCACATCGTTTATTTCTTAAGGATAATGCAGTCCCAACGAAAAAGGGTTACGATCGTGTGTTGGAACCGCAGGCGGTGAGTAAAACTGCTTCAAATATCTGTGTTGTGAACTTAGCTATCGGCACGTAAGCACATCAAGTAAACAACATGCGCAAAAAGCCTACTCGCGCTCGTTATTCTTTAGCTCTGCCCACACGTCACGCCTCCAGGCGCTCGTGTTTTTCTAGGAAAAATCGGTACAGACTATCTTTCTCTTAAAAAATTTAATAACACTAAAGAATTTTTGGAGTCACGAAAGATGCAGTACTACTCTGTAGGTACTCAAGATTAACAGGATATTGAGTATATTGAGTATATTCACCCCCCCTTTAAAGTAACACTGAACCACACCAAGTTAAAGTTAATGGGATTAAGCAATTAATCAATTGACGAGTGAGCATTAGTAAGGGAAAACTGCTGTTTACAATGTTGAAGATGAACAACTACTGTTCAGGCTTTTAGACATAAAAAGAAAAATGGATCACACAATCCTCAACGGTGGTAAATCAGCTTCATTGTTACTTTAACAAAAATATATATTTATATAAATGTATATCTATATTTTTCCTATAAGACCAACGGAAAATGAAAAGATGTTTTTTTTTTTCTTCTAGGTTGATATGGCTAGGAACTATACTCTCATTCCGGCATAATAATCAAATAACTTTTCAGCACCTGAAAGTATTCCTCAGCTAGTTTGTGTACTTGCAGCAATAATTCTGTACAGCAGAAAAGTTCCTTGATTATTATGTCGGAATGAGAGTATAGTTCTGTTCTTACCCATATCAGCTAAGTAAAGTAACAATATTTTACAATAAAATTGCATTAAATGTAAATTTAGTTATTATTATTCACTATACAGGATTTAGTGAGGAAACTTACTGTTAACCAATTCACAGGTTGTTACAGTAACATTTTTTTTATAGTTTGTGCTTCACAGTCTCCGAATTCTTTTGGTATAAAAATGAGATGTTGCCAACCAAATTTTCATTTAGCCATAGCTCTTTACATGGAATATGATCAGATTCAACAGAACTTCACCAAAATCTTCAAAGAAAGGTATTTAGAAAGGAAAGGGCCGTTCTTTGAAGCCATTTGCAATATGTGCTAAAGTAAAGGAGTTAAAATCTACATTTCCCGGTGATTACACAAGCCATGTACAAAATGAACCCAGTAGCAGAATTCTGGTGTATTTAGTCAAATTTCAGTCCAATGTGGAGTGCTTTAAACCACTTGCACAGAAGGGAAACCCATGAATATGTCATCAAAGTGACCGTCAAGAGAATAAGAACTCTCTTCCCACACTCTGCAGTCTGAACTGCTGCCCAGCTGCATTAAGTTTCTTTTCTCCATACACTGCCTTGAAGCCTCTCACCACTGCTATTTTCCATGCCCTTTTATCTCCCCAGAGTGCATCTCAAAGTCCTATTATGGACCTACAGTTAATAAAAGCTTGGCCACAGAATGGATATACAGGTATGCTCCTATATATGGTCAAAGAGCCTACTTTTATACAGCCCTTCTGACCCACTTCTGACCCATGTTATATGCAAAAAGCTTTTCTCATGTTGAAGAAAATAACAATACAAATATTTCTTCTTCCAGACAGGAATGTTATTATTATTCTAATGTATTATATGAAGTGCTAAGTGCAATTCATCAGGAGAAAACATTTAGGGTTGGAAATAGAGGTTGAAGATTTTTGTTTTAGGTTATCATTTGATGTTTCACAAATGGAATGCATACATTTCCCTAATTATGTAATAATTCGTTTTAGTTAAAATTAGTTTTGATGTAGAGTATTGGATTCATGTCATTACTTTTAGACAGGTGATAAGCTGTTTTAGTTGTATGCAAATATCATACAGGCATCCGATGGCTCTTAAAAATTTCCCATTAATTGTCTATTTCCTGTTGTTTAATGCTATTTTCAGAAGTAGTTCTAGGCACTAGGTGTCTCTTATTCCTTTAAAGGGGTCATACAATGAGATAAAAAATTTCCTTTCTCTTTGGACTGCTACAAGTTCTGTAAAAGATCTGTAAAGTTGCAAAGACTAAAGTCTCAAATCCAAAGAGATATTACACACACACAAAACGGTTCGTTCTAACACACCCCCATATTCCCACTATGTGGGAAGATTTGCATAACGCCGCCAAGGTGTTCACACTAAGAAAGAAGTCTTACCTTTTATTCTCATTGTAGTATTGTTGTTGCCGTCGCCGCCATGTCATATAGATGCTGTGTGTTTCTCTGTGAAAGTAACTACTAGGGCTGATTTGCGAAGTAATGATAACTTTGAACCGATTCAATTTAATGAATGGTTTAAACAACTGACCTGTCCAACACTGAACTCACGAGACGTCTGAATTGGTATATAAAAAAGCTGTAACATTTTACAATAATGTTTTATTTATTAAACTATTTAACTACATTATTTAACATTTACTATTACTAAACTGCGCTTCTACAACATTGTAAATTTCAGCATTTAGGCTATAGCCTTCATTGTTGAAATCAAAAGTTGTACAGTATTTGGTAACATAGTTAATGCACTGTGAAGTAACATTAACAAACAATGAACAGCTGTGTTTTCATAAACTAAGATAAACAAAGATTAATAAATATAGTAACAAAAGTATTGCTCGTGATAAGTTCATGTTGGTTAATATGTTAACAATTCAAACCATATATTAAAGTTACTAACAAACAATTTACTCTTTAAATAATTTAAATACTACTCTGATGTTTAAATAATTTAAAATGAGAATGTAAGTGTGCTCACCCCATTTTGTTTGTAAGAAAAAAATAGATTAGATTTCATATAGCAATATATATCGCAGAAAATGTAACTACCGCAATGTCATTTTTTCACAATATCGTGCAGCCCTAGTAACTACTTTGTTAGGCCTTACAAAAGAGGACGATGATCTGTGCTGGTCGCTGAGGAAATACATCAACTTTGCTCTGTGGATCGCTGGATCGGCTTTCTCGTGCGTAGAATCTGCCAGCTATGCCGTTCCAAAGCCCATCTTTGCTCTCTTAAGCCGGTCTCCACTCACTCTAGGCCACAGCTCACTCTAGACCGCGGTCCTCCGCTCACTCAAGGCTGCAATGTGTGACACTGTTTGTTTGGGAAAGTACTACATTGTTTGGACTTTCTAGAGAGAACACGGTTAGAAATCATGTTTATATCACGTTTACAATGAGTTTCAAGTTTATTTCTCATCACTCCGTCTGGACAGGGCATCACAATATGTTAAGGGGCGTAACAGTTCTGTCACACGCTTGAGGTATTCGGCCAATCACAACGCACTGGATAGCTGGTCAATCAGAGCACACCTACCTTTTTTTTTTTAGACCGATGAGCCTTGTAAAAATCAATGCGTTTCAGAAAGTTGAGGCATAGAGGAGAAACAATAATGTACAGTATGTGGAAAATGCTTTTTTTTTATTTTATTTTTTTTTTATTTTTTTTTTAAACCTTAAATCGCATAAATACATTTCATTTCACCAAATACTAGGGATGGGCATTTTGGGAAATTTCCCGATGAGCCTTGTAAAAATCAATGCGTTTCAGAAAGTTGGGGCATAGAGGAGAAACAATAATGTACAGTATGTGGAAAATGCTTTTTTTTTTTTTTTTTTTTTTTTTAACCTTAAATCGCATAAATACATTTAATTTCACCAAATACTAGGGATGGGCATTTTGGGAAATTTCTCATTTCGATCATCGATAGGTTTCAAAAACGATTAATCGATTAATCGGGGGTGGGGCTTATGCGGGGGGCGGGGCATGGTCATAATGTATATAATGAAAAAATCTGAAGATTGTTATGAAAATGAAAAAATAAAAAAAATAAAAAATCTGACATGAAAATCTGTCTATGAAAACATGAACACATGATTAGGACAGGTTAGATTATGATTATGATGAAGCAATTAAATTAATTAATAAAGGAGCAAGAAATATCTGCCTGAGGTGAAGAGTATACCAATAAACGGAAGCTAATTCTATGACACATCCAATGATAAATCAGATAACTGAGATACATATCAGACGTAACATTACAACTTGTATCAGCACAATAAGATGCTAAAGTATGCGTTAGACGGAGAGAGAGAGCGCGAGCCCCGGCTGATGCGTTTTCATGACAGCGCGCTGAAACATGGGCAAGGACCGATTTTACTATAGATTCCCATAAAGTTCTCATTGTAAATGTATGGCAGATTTGTGCTATATTTTCATCTACGTTATTAAGTGTAGTAGTTGTAATTAAGTTTTATTTTTAAGTTAAGTTTTATTTTCCATAAACCTGTGCGTTTTCGAAGCCATCTGAATTGAATTATGCCCACAAATATGACGAAAAAAAAAGTTCGGCTGCATTATTATAACATCAGTAATAAAATATCAATAATAATAGAAAAGAAAAAAAAAACATTTAAGAGCAATATCATTATTGTGCATTGCTTAAATGAGCATGAAGCGAATCGATGATATGCAGCGATTTCAGCATAATTGTTCATGTTAATTAATCAGACATAGACTAGCTCTTGCAACTTTTATCTGAAAAAATTTGCCGATGCAGATGTGAACTTGACCGAAAGTGTAACTCGATCGGATTGTGCTTCACAAACACGAAAAGTGCAATGAATTCACATTAGTGTCACTATCGTTATTTATGTATTTTAATATTTAATTAATATTTTGTATTCAATTTGCACTTTCTGATCAACCAAAATATTATTTAAATATTATTTAACAGCATGGAAATCACTGATTATTGCTAAATAATTGAATGAGATTTAAAATATATTTAAGATAAAAACTATGACAAACAAATAATTTAGATTTTCGTCATCTCCACAAATTTAATGTAATTAGGCTACAAATATATCCAGTGCATTTTTATTTTATAAAGACCATTTCATAATCTGTCTGTGATTTAAAAATTAACACAAAAATATACTTTTTCTTTTTTTGCTACTTTATTCAACCGCATTTTTTTAACAAAACGTTGTCTTCCAGTATAACTTTACCAGCATATTTTGATCCAGCGGTGAAACGTAGTTTTTAAAAGATAAAGAAAAAAGTTCACCAAGTTTAACCAAACAACTATTATAAGGTATAAAACAGAGACCAAATAGCCTAGATATTTTAACTATGGCTAAAGCTCAAAACTGAAATAATAATATTATAAAAAAAAAAGGATATTATATTTACCACGACCGGTGAAACATTCAAATGTCTATTCAAAAAGATAAGGCGGTCTACGTGCTCAGATGAGAGCCGAGTGCGCAGCCTGTTCACATTTAGTGGAATAAATTCGCTCCGCTGGAACAGATGTTGCAGGAACAGCCAGGCACCACTGGACAAGTAAACCTTCTCTGTCCCTGAAACTAATGGGCAGCAAATCTTTCACCACCATTTCAGCGAATAGCTTTGTCGTCTTCTCGGTTCTGCCTGCGTTGCATTTAGGTCTTACGGCAAGTGATTCAATGCTCGTCTGAGTTGCCGCTCTAGTATCGCCAGATATTTTATGTACACATTTTAGATGATAGCGCATTGTATTTGTTGTAGATTTGTGTGAAAGCTTGGCGCTGCACAGCTTACCCTGAACTGTTTTTAAGCCAGCCATCACTACGTGACTTTGAGGCCATTATTATGTCTTCTTACGTCTTCTGAGGCATCAAGTGGGAAGCTAACCAATCAGAGATCAGGGCGCCGCCCAACGTGCTGCCATAACCAATAAAAAAAAAAAATATAATAATTTCGATCATCGTTTACGTGATCGATCGCGTTCGAGTACTCGAGTACTCGATCACTGTTGCACATCCCTACCAAATACACAAAATAATGTTCTTTTTAGCAGCATCATATGACCCCTTTAAACAATGTTTATTTTCTTGTTTTCCTTCTTTGAAAGTTTTACACATAAAAGGACACTTTAAATTATGGCTGGGCAATATATCTAACGATATGATCATGCGCATCTAATCAGTAAAGCTGCTTCCTTGATCACTGCTAAAATCGCCATCACCTGCTTATAATTGGAGTGGCATTTAATAGACAGAGCCGTAAGTCGCTGACAAGCTACGCAATATTGCGTTCATTATTGGAGGCGATTCATCTGCGATAATGAACGCGATATTGCGTACAGCATGTCTGTCTATATACACTACCATTCAAAAGTTTGGAAGTTTAGGTTTTTAAAAATGTCTCTCCAAGGCTGCATTTACAGTACAGAAAACTGTATATTATTATTATTATTATTATTATTATTATTACTTTAGCTATAAAGTCTGATCCTTTACAAATCATTCAAAATTTGTGCCTAGGGTTGTGGGTTTGAATCTCGGGCTGGCAATACGACGACTTAGGTGCCCTTGAGCATGGCAGTGAACCCCCAACTGCTTCCTGGGTGCTGCAGCATAAATGGCTGCCCACTGCTCCGGGTGTGTGTTCACTGCTTTGAGTTTGCACTTTTGATGGGTTAAATGCAGAGCACAAATTCTGAGTATGGGTCACCTTACATGGCTGAATGTCATGTCAAACTCTTTTTAAAGAGTACAATTATGAGAACATATTGATTCTGAAAGTAGCTTGTAGTGCTGAAGAGTTTTTATTTATTGATTTATTTATTTATTTACTATTATTATTATTTTATTATGCTCAAGTAGTAATTATTTTTGTTTCCTTTCCAACACAACTTGGCAACTTGACCTTGTGTGGTGAAGAAAATTATTCAAAATAGGTTTTAGAACATTCTGCAACATTTTTCCATCAAAACTGTAAAGCCCCTTTCACACTGCACGTCAGACCCACAATATTTCCGGAACATTGCCGGGTCGCCTTCTGTGTGAAAGCAACCACATCCCGGAATTGATTACCGAATTGAACCCGGGTCGGGGACCTAGTAACATTGCGGGGTTCGACCCGGAACGAGCGCTGTGTGAACAAAAGCCAGATCTAATTCCGTGTCGAAGTGATGACACACGTTATCACGCAACTCTTTTACCGGCTGTTTTGAAGGAAGATCAACATTCGCGACGAAAACATATGTGCAAACTGTAATGAAGCAGAGATCAGTTAGTTCCTCACTTACCGCGTTGACGCTGAGATCGTTCGCTTGCTTCAATGAAAGTATAACGTGCCTAGCGTTGTCGACTCGTACATTACACGTCACGCGCTGATGTCACGTGTCGTTACGGGATCTTCAAGGGTTGTGTGTGAAAGCACGCACATATACCGGGTCATCACTGGCAGTGTAAAAGTGCCAAATCTAGCGACCAGGGAACAATTGCAGGAACACTTTACCCCTTTATTTGCCGGAATGGCAGTGTGAAAGGGGCTTAAATGATTCAGTAAAACTCCAGTATCTAATAAATAAGAGCAGATTGTGGGAGTGAATAAGCGGCTAAAATAATCAGGAAAAAATGGTGGATCTGACTGAATCTTAATAACCTGTCTATTTTTTGTCTGAGTGAGAATTATATATATATTTTTTGTTTGTTTTGTTTTTACTCTCCACAAGTGAAATAAAAACCCTATTCATCAGTCTGTTCAAAATGTTATAAAAGTGAACTGCAGTAAATGATTTTAAATACAGTTTTAGTGCTCACTGCCATCCAACATTTAAAACATTCAGATACCTGAGCAGGGGTTGTAAAGGTCAGAAGCACATCATTCACAGATGAATTTCATCATCTCGAGAAGGAGAGATTTGAGCAGCATGTGGAAAATGAAAGAAATAATGTGGAATTTAATCAGCTGCAGTCTGTTTCCCTGTTGTTCAGATTTAATGTGAGTGCTGGGACTTGGTGATGCATAATGTATGTTATTTTTTTACACCAAAGTCAAAAACAAATGGCTGCCTCCTATCATTTTGGATAGATTTATTGCTTTATTCTTCACCTCTCAACAGGAATACATTCTATTTTTATCGCAGGAGGCTATTTTTTATGAAAGTATTCAGTTAATTACACAACCCAGTGGCTCCGTATAGGCTGCACATTTTCTCATTAGGAAACACAGGGAGCCTGGATTGAATACTCATAAGGTTATTAGTTTAGCAACCATAATTTCCTCTCAAGAAAATTGTTTGTACCTGGAGTTCTGATCGTGTCATCGCCATATCAACTTTTTTACATTTATTATCATTAGATGGAATTCACCATGATTACTTTAAGCTAATTTTGTGGTTGAAATCACAGTGATTTAGATTTAACCCACACAAGCAGGTGAGATTTTGGGAATTAAAACCCCTTTCATGAAACAGAATTCTTGTGCAATTGAATTGTTAAATTCAAAATATTAAACAACATCAAACAAACAATTGGTATTTTAATGTAAGGAAGTAAGATTAAAATAGTTATATTTAGTTTAAATATTTCATCACATTTAATTAACACTTTTTTTATTTGTATATTTTGGATGAAGTTGGAAGAACATTTAGTTTTGGTGAATTCATTACCTGTATTCTATGAGGTCAGAGTTAATTGTATGATTGGTAAATAACAAGGTCTGCAGCTCTACCACTGGAGAAAGCATAACAGCCATCATGGATCATGATAACCAATCACATCACAGCATTGATATCATTGAATTTTTCTCTAAATTGCACAGTCAATCACTGCAACAGTTGATCACTGTTTGCAGATATAATTTACAGAATCTTCCCTGTAGCAAAATTGTCAGGGACTTCCTTTGTAAAACAGCATATTTTTTTCAGTGTAAACTCAAACCAAAATAAGTATTTAATGACAAACATGGTAAAGATAAGCAAGTATGTTGTTGATTCATTAAATAATCAGTTTTCCCCAAGAGTTGTAGTGAGGATTCTCTTCTGTTGACATCCATTCAAAAAAATAAAAAAAAATAAATAAAAAGGCCTCCTTTCTCCGTCCCTGGGGACTGCAGCATTACAATTTTTACTAACCTTGGAGGTTTGCCTCAAAGCAGCTTTATTCCAATTCAATGAATTCCTCTTACTGTTTATTAATATCAAATTCTAATTCAACTTCCCGTGTGGCCAATTCAAATTCAAACTTATAAATTTGAAAGGAGCCAGTTCTTTAATTCTGAATCTTGCACAACCCTAGTACTAATAGTGCAATGCAACACATGGAGTATAATACAGAATAAGTCAGAGTGCAGCCAATGGATTGGCTCCTAAGATGACACTGAATGAAATGCCATTTTGAGAGACCCCTCAGAAGATATATTAGGTCAATCTAATGAGACCATGTAGCACTCATTCTCACCCTTGGTTCAAAGTGAGGATGTTTCCTCAGAAGATAAAGGATTCTTCACTCATGGTTAGCATTTGTTCTGCTAAAAAGCATGTTGCTTCATGAAAATAGAGTGAGTCATATATTGTGATTTATTTTTACTAATAGAGGTCGAGTTCACAGCAATCAGATGAGAGAAGAGCACTCTTGCATGATTAGGAAATGAGATGAAATGAAATTAAAATAGCAGAACGGTAAATATTGAATACATATGCTTCAGCATTTAGGCTCAGTGGCCGCCACAATTTCTGATGCAGCACAGTCTATTGAAATAGTGAGAAAATTAAGAATAAAATGAAATCTTGAGGAATTCTTCCACAAAAGGACAATATTGATCCTATTCACATTTATGCTAAAGATAAACAAAAATAACACACACACACTCAGATACTTACACATATGAAATACTGCAATTTAATATTATACAATTATTTGTGATTTTCTAAAATGCTAAATGACCACAGTTTGTTTATCAAATTGGCAATTCCATTAAACTTGATCCATTAAATTTAAATTTAAAGTTTTAAATTATTGATATACACTGGTCTAAAAGTCTGAAATCACTTGTGAAAATTTATCTGCATTTTAAATTTTAATATTATGTTTTTCTTTTCTTTTCTTTTTCTCCAGGTTTATATAAGATTTTGAATCACAGATTTACAATGTTTTGAAAAATTATTTATCTATATCATAAGTAAAACTTTAGTTAAATTATTAGAAGGAGGATCATTAAATCCCACAAGCCATTTACTGATTTCTTCAGCTTTCTTCTCACCTATCATTTCTTCTTCTTCTTCGTCTTCTTCTTCGTCGTCGTCTTCTTCTTCATGTTCATGTTCATGTTCATGTTTGTCTTCTTCTCCACTCTTATGGAAGATATTTAGTTTACTAGTCTCAAGGCTGATGATGATAAAAAAAAAATGTGGTCCACATAACCAGGAACTTACTATGCCTGAAAATGCATTGAGAAATATGTATTTGTATTTTACGAATTCTTTGTGGCAAAAAAAAAAAAAAAAAAAAAAAAAAATCATAACAATAATTTATTTTTACTTAGAGGTTTTCTATTATATTCAAGATAAACATTTACACAAAGTCTAGAGCGATTGCTTTATTGTTGTGGGTGCAGAAACCCTTGACTCGCCACTAGCTATCTAAGACTGTATAAACTTGAGCCCATCCATGCTAATCCCTATGGGTCATTATATATACAACCTTCATCCATGAACCTCTTTACATATGGTCCAGGCCTCCTGTCCATCTCTTTCTGCTAGTACATCTTTGCAAGTTCACTTCCACAGCACGCACCAATCACTCTTTCAATTCCCTTCATGCTCAGCTTTAGACTTTATCTACCCAAACAGCTGCCAGTGCGAGGCTGAGGTCTGTTCCCCTCTCCCATGCACCTCTGCTTTCTCTGACAAACAGATGGATCTGTCCGTTTCTCTGTATGCAAACCGTCATGGGGTGAGGCCAGAGAACAGACAACAGGTTGATACCTGCGGTGCATCCCAAGCAGTTTTTCTGAAAAAAGTTTGAGGCAGCAAAAGTCGGTGGGAGGTGTAAAAAATACTTACAGGTGACTTGGCAAGAATCTTATTTCAACACACTTTTATAAGGAAAAGTCACTGTTGTGGTTATTTAACTGCCAAAAAGTCACTGGTGTGCCATATTGAAATTTCACTTTGATGCTGACCTCATGTTGGAGTATTAGAATCAGAAAGGCCAACTTTAAGGTTTAAAATAAAAAATTGTGTCATTTACTTACAAAATAAATGTTTCATACAATCAAACTGGGCAAATTATTTTTACTATACTGCTTCATCAAATGACCAAACCACCGCATACATATTATTTATATACGGCATATATTGTTGCACACTTAGTAAGGGTTTTTAGAGGCTAAATCTAGATTATAAATATAGATTTCTCTGAACTGAGGAGAGAATCACATTCTAGTCACATTTTGGTGTTTCAAAAGTAATGCCAGCAGAGTATCCTCATAAGACTGCCTTTCTTATTCTCATCTTGTTAAACCAGCATAATTTTTCATTTTAGGTTTTTTAGTCACAGCTACTAATACCACACTAGATAATTTATGATGTTTGAAGTTTATTTACAGTAGTTTTTATTTTATTTTGATATTTCTGGATCTATTTGACATCACTGATATCTTGTTTCGAGATAATTACAGAGCCAAAGATGTGAAAAGGTTCTTAAAGATATTTTACTAAAAGTAACTTGAAAATGAACTATTCTTTCACAACAGCATACCTGTCTGCTACACTGTTTGTTGCACGTTAATGTCTGTACTTCCTTTGTTCTTTGTATTGTGCTCTTTGTTTGTCCCTATCTTTTGTCTGCCCCATACACCAGCTATGTTCTAAAGTGCTCAGTTGCATATCCATGTTCCATATGCTACTAAAGCCTTCCTCGATGCCTACTTGCACTATTGCATATTGTGTATATTGCAATAACATTAAAATTTCATCTCCACTGAACTACAAACCCAAGTTTCTGGATTGGTGCCACATTCAAATGTGCAACTGAATCCCCCCAAAAATGCAATGCTTGACAGTGATAACCATGGCAGTGGATGGGATAGAAACATCTGATGCTGTATGTTGAAAAAAATACAAACTAATACCCCTGCCACTTGTTCAATGTAATGTGTAAGGTTTTTCTTTGTTTGTCATATAACTCATTTTGTTGATGCAGCAACCACAACTTTTTGTTTTCATATTTTTTTATATTTAGTTTTTGTGTCTAAATATGATTTTGAATGTTCATTTTGTGTTAATGTAATAATTTGTCACCATGAGTAAACTATTGTCTTCTGTAGAGCTGCTTCATAGCTGAATTGAACTAGTTTATAATGAACTGTATTGAATCAACTTTAAACAATTTCAAGCTGAATAAAGACACTACTGTCTTCAGTATTGCTGCTTTGCACTGAATTTAACTTATTTCATAACTGAATAACTTTATAGTTCGTTGAAATTGATATCTTTGTTTTCTGGTTTTAAATATAAACTATATAAATTTTTTGTTAGATTCTAATTGAACCAATATTTGATGTTTTATGAGACATATGATGTATCCACTACCCTCTTTATCTCCAAAATAAAGAAAATGGTAGAAATGTACAAAATCTAATTTGCTAAAAATGTATCAGTACCAGGAACTGAAATGCAGCCTACATTCATCTAAATACAGTACTTCAGCACACTTGTGAATGGGCTCCTTTTACAGACACATCTGAAGCTTAACAGGAGAGCGCAGCTTTATGTACTAATAAATGTGGTAAGGAAGATGATTCATTTCCGTCAAGTCAGTCTTAACCTCAGGCTACACTTGCTTTTACATTCACTTTATTAAGTCAGTGTGAATAACCATGAACAAATGTAACAGAGGGTGCCAGCAAACAGTCTGTTTATACAAACCCAATGGCTAAATTGTCATGAGCCTATTCAGTCTGTGTTGAAGAGACTTTGCTTAAAATAAGAAAATAAAAAGTCATGCATCTGTTTGCTGTATCCTTCCCTATGGACCACATAATGGCTAGATGGTGATGCCTAATTAGACTAATTTGTGAAAAAACTGGAAACTGAAATGTAGTATGTAAAAATATAATAGTATATTGTAGCACTTAGCTTTTAATCAATGTCAAGCATGATGCAGTACAGAGAGTGACTACTTGGTGGGTGTAGTAAACAATTTACATGAATGAAATATTGCTGATTTTTTTGTAAATGTAAATAATGCAATTGGAGGAATTCATATGTATTTTTTCCCTATCATGATTAAACACACACACACACACACACACACACACACACATAGCAATTTAAATGGGGACATTCCATAGGTGTTATATATATATATATATATATATATACTGTACAAAATGTATTTTCTATCACCCTTCCCCAAACCTACACTCAACCCTATCCCTTGCAGGAAACGTTCTGCATTTTTTAAATAAAAAAACACGGTAACACTTTATAATAACTTTCTGTTATACGTCATTTATAAATTATTAGTTAATGATGAACTAATCATTTACAAAACATGACTATACATTTATAAATGATTAATAAGTAATAAGTTTACATTTTAGTAATGTTTTTAATTCAGTTATAAGACACTTATAAGTTATTGGTTAATGATGAATGAATCATTTACATAACATGATTATATGTTCATAAATTATTAATGAGTGGTAAGCTAACGATTTACAAATGTGTTGTAAGTCTTAAAAAAAGTTGAAATCATGAAATAAATCAAACTGATCATTAGTAGATGGTTTAAGTTATTAGTTGATAACATTATTTATCACTTATAAATAACTGAATAATTTATGTCAAAATCGTTTTGTATGATTATCTCAAAAAAACAATTGTTAATCATGAACAAGTGATGAACAAATCATTAGTAAATGATCAGTATATCATTTATTGGCGAATTTGTTAGCTGGTCTGTGTACAAAAGCACAAACATGCAGGTATGCTAAAGCACTATTTTTAAGAGTAACTGATTAGTTTTGAAGTGGATAAACATTTATAAATGCATTAGTCAGGGGATTCCAGTGGCTTGTGTTAAATCCTTTCTCTCATCAGCACAGACTTGTGTTCTGTGTGGAGTGTGTGGGATCTAGTGATGAAGTGAACCTCTCAACCTCTCAAAGTGATATAATAACTTAAACCATCTACTAATGATCAATTTGATTTATTTCATGATTTCACCTTTTTTTTTAAGATAACTAACAACACATTTGTAAATCGTTAGCTTACCACTCATTAATCATTTATGAACACATAGTATTTATAAATGACTTTACAGAACATTATTTTAAAGTGTTATTTTTATTTATATTTTTCTTCACATCCTGGAATTTATGTGTTGTATGATTTTTTTTCTTACACTTAAAAAGAAAAACAAGTGTAAAATTTGTTGTTTTCCTCTCTTTTTATGTGTATTCATACTAGGTTCTCTTTTGAATGCTTACTATACAAATGAAAGGAAATGCCTCTTCTTTTGACCTGAAATTGTTAAGAATTTTGTGGTTTATACCAATGTGCCTAATGATCATCCAGCACATGGAGTAAAGTGACACTGGAAGCCATTTCCTGTGGTCTCATTTCTAATTACATGCAGTATTAATTTTGAATTTTTTTTTCGTACTGATCAGCACTTTATCCTTATACTTTTCTGTGCCATTTATTATCCTGACTCTCTGCACCTTTGCAGCACTCTCCTCCAATGAGCCACAGGGCTGAATAAACACCTGAACTAGTTTAGTTATGGAAGATGAAAATGTAGATGATTGTGGAATCATAGGTGCATTACAAAAATAAAAACCATAAAAAAGCTTCTCTGTAAGGTTATACCGATACATGTAATTTTTAGAATACATTTAAACGGAAGCCCATTCAGGACTGGTTCACAATAAAAAAAAAAAAAAAAAAAAAACAAACAAAAAAAAAAACATCTACATAGTCAAAAGCATCAATGATCCGTTTGGAAACTGCCAGTCATCATGATGGAATTGTGATCAAATATTATAATGCTGCTCTCAGTAGGTGGCGTTTAAGTTGAATTTGTGGAGAGCTACAGTACAGCAGTTGTTTGTAGGAAATTTAAAGATTTCTGATTATACTAACAACTTGAAAACAGTTGTGCTGCTTAATTTTTTTGAGAAAATCATGATACATTTTTATTAGGATTCTTTGATGAATAGATGTCACGGGATGACTCTGGAAAACAATGAAGATCCAAGTTATCCAAGATAATCCTGAGCATGAGCATGTAACAGAAAACAAGACTGGGGCAACACAGACACAAACAAAAAGAGATAATTAACCTAAATTACACACAGCTGAAAACAATGGCAATAATGAGTGTAAGGGGTAATGGGAGTGAGGGAAATCATGGGAGATGCAGACTGGGTAAACAAACAAACTATAACCCAGAAGGAGTGCCCTCTGGTGACTGGTGTTATGGTCACTCCAGCTGATGGCTGTTACCGTACCAAGCTCTGGAGTGGACTCTGTGAGCTCCCGGACTGGAGTGGGCTCTGGAGGAGACGCTGAGAACTCTCAGACTGGACCAGACTCTGGGGTGGTCTCTAAGGACTCCCGGACTGGAGCAAGCACAGAGGACTCCTAAACTGGAGCAGGCTCTGAGTACTCATAGACTGGAGCAGGTTCATGAGTAGACTCTGTAGGCTCTGGGACTGCAGTGGGCTCTGGAGTGAACTCTGAGGGCTCCTGGACCATAGATAGCTTTTGAGTGGACTCTGTAGACTGCCGACTGGAGCAGTCTCTGAAGTGGACTCTGTAGGCTTCCGGACTGGAGTGAGTTCTGGAGTGGACTCTTAGGGCTCCCGGGCTGGTGTGGGTTCATGAGTGGACTCCGATAACTCCTGGACTGAACCGGGCTCTGGAGAGGACTCTGAGGGCTCCCGGACTGGAGCAGGTTCATAGGGTTCTATGAAGATGTCTTTAAAGTCCATACCCTGAGAACCCAGCCTCTCTGCCCTAGTCCCAAACTTTTGGGTGAAGGCATGCACCTCCATTCCCTGTTGGCAAAGCCTCTCCAGACCTTGCAGACAAACTTGTCCTTTAGTGAGCAGAATTTTGTCCCTCATACTGCTGGATCAATAATGTTTTCAGTCTTCTGTCATGAAATTACTCAGGATTAAAGAAGATCCAAGTGTAGTTTATTATGCCAAATAATAATCCAAAACCACGGTGAGAAAAAGCACTCGCCCTTCACCAACCCTAACCCTAACCCTCACTGGAAACTTTGTGCATTTTTACTTTCTCAAAAAAAAAAAAAAAACTCATTCTGTATGATTTATAAGCATTTTGAAAAATGGGGACATGGGTTATGTCCTCATAAGTCACCCTCTCCTTGTAATACTTGTGTCATACCCATGTCATTATACAGAGTTGTGTCCTGATATGTCACAGAAAAATGCCCACACACACACACACAAGATAATTATCCTAAATTGCACACAGCTGAAAACAATGACAATAATAAGGGCAATGGGTAATGGGAGCAGAGTTAGGGGAATCTTGGGAGATGTAGTCCGGGTAAACATAAACTGTAACCCAGAAAGAGTGCCCTGTGGTGACTGTTATGGGCACTCCAGCAGATGATTGTGACAATAGAAAGCATTTATTTGAAATAGAAATCTTCTGCAATATTATAAAAGTGTTTACTGTCCTTTTGATCAAATTATAATCAGCATTGTTAAAAGAGAGGGAGAGCAAATGTTACTGTCCTAGTGCAGATGTTTAAACATTGGACTTTAGTTTGAGAGCCATATTAATGTAATCAGAGCATGAAATGTAACAATAACATCCGTTAGATGAGTGTCTGAAGTGCCTGTGAGAAAACAAGGCAGTTGTCTTCTACATTAGCATCAGGGTTTATCTAGCTCCCTTTCCTCCACCATCTGCCATTCCTCTGATTTATTTTGCTAATGTGTTATAACTTGGACTCGGCCATAATCATGTGTCATCTGGACGATTAATGAGCTGATATAGCTGGCTAAAGTCTTCAAACGTTTGATCATTCACTTCTTTTTGAATCATATGGGAAGCCTTTCAAGTGAGTCTGTAAACAATCAAGGTTTTTCATTATACGCAGAAAAATAATCCATTCTAATAACCCATCTATTCAGTGTGGTAATGAATGAACTGAGTGTTGTGAGAGACTGATGACTTTTTAAGGATCATAAAGCAATCCAGAGGGACAAAGCAAGGCCGGATTATTCAAAAGTGTTTTAATTCATTAGGAAATTCTGACAGAAGGACTTCTCTTATCAGTTGCCGACACTTCAGTTTAAATGAGATCCCTTTGACATTTAATTTGCCCCCATGGAACAGCAGCTAAAATTGCAGCAGTTTGCCCCCGGCAGTTACCCTCCCTCCCCCAATGTAATTTATAAATATCATTTCCCATTTTGGGGAGAGAAAGGGAGAAAAAAGAATCCGAGGTTACCATCAGCATATGATTTATTATCTGCTACATGAAGTCTATTGAAGGGGGATATTTCATAAATAATAACCAACAGCACTTGAGAATAGTGTTAAATGTAGGAAAATATAGATATGAATATGTTGAGAGAGAGACAGAGAGACAGACAGGATGACATTAATTTGTACATGTTTATTTTAATGTACATGTTTATATGACTCTATGAATATCTCATAACTCTCATATGACACTGACTCCCTGCTTTGCAATAAAATAAACTTTCAAACCTAGGATCATCGCATTGATTTCTAAGTGATAAACAGCACAAGTCCCTTCAGTCTTGATCCCTTCAGATGTGACATAGAATTGTTATACAGTCGTGTGATATGAGAACATTAAAGGTGCCATCTGTAATGTTTGGCAAAAAAAATCAAGTCATACTCCACATTCCATAACAGATGGGGGCAGTATGCCTCAATAAAGTGAATTGGACTACTCTAGAGTAACAAACGAGGAACGGCAGTTGGGTCTCCCCAAAATGAAACATGTCTTTTTTCATCCTGATGTTGTTTCATGAATTTCTTTCTTGGTTGAAACACAAAAGGAATTAAATAACAATGTCCAGGCTCATTTACTCCAAATACTGTATGCTTATATTGATGTCAGTCCCAGGTACTCAGTAATAAACCCTGCTGTATTTTATGCAGGAAATAAGTTTTGAGACACTGAAAGATTATTTTATTTATTTATTTATATTTATTTTTTACATAAAATTATAAAGTAAGAAAAAAAAAATTAAAATCCAATATTTCAGTGTTTATTTTTATGCTGTATTACTGCTGGTAGAATTGAAAGATCCTAACCTCTCTTTAGCTAACAGACTTTAACAACCACAGACAGAAATGTGTTGTTGAAAAGCACAGTTAGTACCAAGAAGAGGAAGCTTTCCTCATAGCTTTATCTCTGAGCATATCCTATTGAATTTTATTTTTTAAATATTTATTTATTTATTTATTTATTTTTTTATAAGGGGAAGGACAGTAACCATATTTCACCTTAATTTCTTGAAAAGGGAGAAATCACAAAAGAAACAGTGACAGAAGGCAACATAAATGGCCCCTGTAATTATGTCTGGTGATGGTGCCAGGCTTGGCGATAATTACAAAATTAACCTGAGATCTTATTCATCTGGCAAGTCAAAAATGCTCCATTCTATCAATATTTAATATTTCTAATTGGAAAACAAAAATCATGCTGTTTTGGGAGAAGCATATTTGACCTTTCATGTGTTTGACATTCTCTATTCAAGGATAAAAATCATCTGGGGTCTCAGAAATGCCATCTGTCTCAGCTGTCATTGGACACATGCACATTTAAAGTCAACATGAAATGCAGTTCACAACCCAATTTATTTCTGTTATCTGACTTCTTTCTAATTCAAACAGGAGATTCAGAGAGAGAAAAAAATTAGAGTAGAGATGTTTTTGTGGTCTTCAAATTAGCTACTTTAAATTTATTTATTATTATTAATATTATTATTATTATTATTATTTTTTTTTTTTTTTTTTTTTTTCTGTAGCTTGTCGGTATAAATAACCATCCAATTTAAATGAAAACAGAACCTAGGACATTCTGCTATGTATCTGTAGCATCTGCTTAGGATCATGTGTGACCATTTGGGCTTTATGTCGTAGGGATTTCTCTAGCCTTTTGACATTTGCATATAAATTACAGAATCTGACCCCATGGTATACATTTATATGAGTGCTTAATGGCAATGTTTACCCTCATTATCTGGAAGATACTGAACAGACCAACTCTCGGGTCTCCCCATCCGACTTCAAACACATTCCGAGTTAACTAGATATCCCTCGATGCCAGACACTAAATGGGCCCGGCTGACCAGCCACCTCACATTTTCACAATGCACAACACACACACACACACACACACACACACACACACACACACACACACACACACACACACACAAACACTCGTTTATTAATTTATACTATAATTAATCAATTACAAATGTATCTGGTATATAATTTTTTATTTGTATTAGTTAGACTCTCAATGCTTATTCAGGTATATGAGTGTATCTTTGCTTTAAGATGTTTCGTTTGCTATTTGTAATTAAATAGGACTGTCATAAAGCATGCAAATGAGGTGTCACAGGGACAATGTGTCTGGTCAGATGTTATATGTTCCCCTGTAGTGTAGTTTAATAAACATCCATATGTATTCACACTTGGTTGTCTGTGTTTGCTGCTCATGGGACGAGGTCACTTTAACGTTCCAGTTTTTTCGTGGCCAGATAAATAATTTTATTTAGAGTCAATAAACGATTAACACTGCCCGCCCTGCGGATGAACAAGTAATTTTATTGTAGTATTAATGCTATAATGCTACAAGTAATTCCTGAAGATGAATGTAGTTAATAATAAGCCGTTATGATTAATTATGTACATCTCACTTTGAGCTAATTTGTTACAATCCATTTGTTCTTAATGGAAAATAATACAGGAAGTGAACCTCATAGGAGATACACAATGACCAGGGGTGCACATCAGTTTTGCATTTTGCTGTGAAACTGGCAGATTTCTGCTTTCGGTTTGAATGGAAATCTTATGTGGTATTACAGTTAGTCGATATAAACTGTAACGAGCAGTTTGAGCTTATTTACACTGCATATTTTTTTCATTTTGTTTACCCTTACTCACCTGCACACCACTTACAGTATGTGCACCCCGAGGATGACATAATTTTCATTTTTGTATGTACATATTTGGTATAAAATTCTTATAGAATTAGATTTTTTTTTTTCTCAGATGATTTGTTCCTTTATTGATGCCTCAGCCACATGAGTATTCTTATGGGTGTAAATTTCAATACTTGGCATCATTTCTTGTATTTAATTGTATCATTCCAAGAGTGTCATACCTGATACAAAATGTAGTCAATCTAGTCATAATCCATAATTCATGTTAGATGATTTAAAATGACAGAGTAAAAGCTCATTCCATTTAGCATCTTGAAAAATCAAACTGTCATCTTAAAAGCTGTAGTTCCCTAGGCTTGGAAAAGGACAAACTCTAAATTGTTCCCTGTGAAAGCTGTAAGGTGAGTCACTGAATTTTCACCAGCTGCGAAGATGGATGTTGAGGCTGGGATTTTCGTCCCTATTCATACATCAAATTAAATCGCACTCAAACCTGCTGGAAAGTATATCATGAAATACACAATGTGCAAAGTAATATATTGCTGCTCATGCAGTTTTCGTAGAGATGCTTATTGCTTATGCCTATATAGATTTTAAGTAATACATATTTTAAGAGCATACTCTACTTTAGGCTCTTATTATTCCAACTTTCTCTGTTTTTCAGCATCTGCCTAGTCTTAAGCTAGAAAACCAACCGTCCTTTTCACTGCCTTTTTAACCTTACCAGAATAGTACTCATAAAGTCAATACTCATAAATTGCTGCTTTTATCTTAAAATACTTCCAAACCCAGCTGAGATGCAAAGAGTAGAATAAAAAATTGAGTTTCCTTAATTCTGATTACCTCAGCATCCAAACTAACCCATTAGCCATCCATTTCCATAACTCCACTGGGTATTACAGCGAGAGCTGCATGGGCAAAAAAATTCAAATTCTGATGGTCCACATTCTAATCAGATTTACTGCAGGATAGGGTTTTTACAATAATGTCAGGCCCAGGTTTTATTAGCTTGGAAATTAGGTCAGACAGAAGCTCTTGAAGAATGGCCTTTGGTATTTCTGACTAGACAGATGCTGAGCTGTAAAACCAGTGGGAAATATCATATCATCAAGAGACTTTATCTATGAAGAAATAATAAAACCCACATCAGCTTCTATCCTGCATCACTGAAACACATCACTTGGATGCTGTATTCAATAATGTTGTAGGACTTCACTGCTTTAAGACTTTTTTTCTTTTGTCTTTTCTGCTCACTCTCAAAAACTATATTATGTTCCTTTTAAAAAATATAAAAGTTCCTTCAAATATATACAGTGAGTATAGAAAAGAATAACCCCCCTTTACAATAATCTAATTTTGTTGCTTTGCAGCCTGAAATGAAGAGGGACACAGTTTTTTACTCAGTGCAACTTATAAAATCAAACTTCTAATAATGAAAGATTATACATTATTAGATAATCTTTTTTTTTTTTTTTTTTTAGATAACACTAGCATGTCAAAAAAAATAAAAATAATACAGAATCACTGAGTTGGAAAATGATCACCCCCTTGTGTCAGTATTTTGTTCATATCACATAAATAAAGGTGCTTTAAAAGCTTCTTCAAGTGATGCCATAGAAGGAGCATATCTGGTTCCACAAAGAACCGTTCAGTCAAAAGTTCTTTAAAGAAGCATCTCTTTCTTACCTTTTTATAATCTGAAGAACTTTCCTTTGCCGCAAACAACCTTTTGTGAAACAGAAAGGTTCTTTAGATGTTAAAGGTTCTATGTGGAACCATTTAGACAAAAAGGTTCTTCTGTATTATCTTGAAGCACCTTCATTTTTAAGAGTGTATTATATAGTGGAAGCTAAATAGAAAGATTCTACAGGTGTTATGTAATGCCTGGGAATGTGTAACTCATGTAAAGCATGTGATGTCTATGCTTTTCCCCAGTCCTGCAGTTATTTCCTGTTCCATCAGCCCTTACAATAAAGATGCAAGCCTGCATTGTTATGATCTCACTGTAAGCCTAGAAGATAATCGGCTGCAATAAAGGAGATTTACTCATTGGCACTAGCACAAGTCATTTCCATAAAATGAACATTGAGTGGAATTTATACTTTTGCATTTCTTAGTGTGTGGAAGAGAAAATTTGAGAAAATACAGCGTATTTATAAGGATCTCCAGACTGTGGAGTCCAAGATATCCAAATGAAGATTAATGCAAGCAATATGCCAGTCGGAAATTTATTTTCACTATGATGCTCTAGAAAATGTTGTACGAATTCTGATGCTTTTATTCTCTTTCAGCTGAAATTACTCATGTTACAGTAACTTACAAGTGCAGCATTTGCAATTTGCCTATAAATAAATGTCTCACAACTTAATTTAGGACACAAATACAGGATAATAAAAGCGTCTAAAAGTCTAAGGCCACTAGTGAAAATCCTTTTTTTGTTTGTTTGTTGATTTGCTTTACAAATAACATTATTATATCTGCATTATAACAATTTACTGTAAGTGATTATAATAATGTACTTTAAGTGAAGCTTAATTATTTTAGATTAAATACTAAAATAATTAAATACAAAGCATTACAAAATAAATTACAATTCAATAACTTTCAATACAATTATAAATATATTATTTTATGTTTTATTTATTATTATTATTATTTTTTTTATTTTTTATTTTTAATGAAATTCCCAAACTTTTTTGGTTTTGTTTCAGGTTAAAAAAAAAAAAAAAAAAAAAAAAAGGATTTTTGACCACTGCATGTTTAAACAGACACCCAGTAATTCCAATTTGAAAAGGTGCTATGAAACAACATCTGCTGTCTTTAGTGGTTTCAGACAGGAATTTCTGAATGACTTCTCATTTCTCTCTTCATTAACGTTGAACTGCTTTAAAAGAGCTTTGAAACAGGACCCACCCACTTCGCCTGATCACTGTCTTGCTGTCTAAACCCTTCCGAGTGACTGCTCTCTTCCTGGCGAGCTGACAGTAACAGCTGCGTTAACATAAGAGTCCACGACACAAATAAATGCATTTAAGTGCTCAGTGGTGGCACTGAAATGGTAACTCAGAGGGATACTGTGAAATTTGTATTGAGACAAAAGCGCAGCAGGAGCACAACTACTGCACTGCGGAGCATGAACAGAGGTAATTGAGGGATGCAGGGACAAATCCAGCATGCCAATCCAATGCGCTGCAGACACTGTGAATAATGCCAGAGAGGAGCTGTGCTCACTAGTTCTATACTGGATTTTGAGCCTGTTTCATGCAAAAGGCTGGACTGTAAATGACAAAGCCACTGAAGACTGTGAAATCAGTGTTTTTTTTTTTTTTTTGTTTATTTGCCCTAGTCTCATCATCACTGACTTTGGAGGGAATGTTCGCTAAGAATAGGCTAGCGTTGTTTTTGCTCACGCTGTTTGCTTTTAGCACAAAATTCAATCCAAATGAATCACACAAATCAGGTAGAGGGACATCTTGCAGGTCCGTTTTGAATATGTTGTGGAGAATGCAGCAGCCTACCACAATTTGCCACGGTTTGGATCTAGCACTGCAGTCCTTGCACATTATCAACTATGCCAATCACAATCAATACTTTTGTCTCTTTGAGTCTGTGTGTGAGTGTGTGCATACTGTACGTGTATGTAGGAGTGTTTTGCATGCTCAAAAAGATCTGTCTTAATTCATTTCAAATATCACTGCACATAGAATAATCAATTGAGTTAGTTTCAACTGTTAGTTTTCTATAGGTAAGCCAGTATATCAGTCTGGCATAAGTTTCATAAACATTAAGCAGTGTACGGTGCATGGGTAGATGGTTTTAGGTCTGTGGCTTCTAATAGCCGTTTGTGCAAGAATATATTTTTTACCTTGAATTCACGCCCTCATATTCCCTACATCCAATTTATATCCAGTTTTATTCAGTGATCCATAGAAATCCCTAATGGTCAGATCAATGCAAATCTTGTTCCCCCTCAATAATATCTAAAGATTTGCAATAAACCACTAAGCATGAGTTATATTGTAAGATAATAGAAATAGACAGATTTATTTTCAATAATGGTCCAAATTTAATATAGACATTGACTTAAGGAGATTTTCTTATGTGCCCTTCATGATGGAAAGATACATATAGAAAGAAAATAGGAAAAAGCTAAGCAGAAACCCAAAGCCTGACAGACATGTGTGTTAACTATAGCCTGCCAAGGACCCTTTAAGATGCTTGGCCAATTAGGCACATTTAGTTAATTAGTTCACCCCTAATTGGATTAAGTTGCACAAACAGGAGCCTGAATGTTTGAATTAGCTTTATATGCACACAGAACCTTGTCTTTTTAAACAGACATTCTGAGAGATTACCAGGGGATGAATTTTGTATTCCCCCTTGGAGGCATAAAGCTCCTCTTACCTTTTAGCTGCTCTAAACTTCTTGTTCAATTCTCTTGAAACTACTGTAGTAAGAGGAGATGACTCCCGACTGTCGCCTTTGGGGTGTTTACTTTTTCCAAAAGTACTGTTAAAATGTGTTTCATGCAGTGCGAATTGATATTGTAAAACACTTATAAGGACGACTGGGCTTATGTTAAGCAGGCAAGCAGATGCTGAAGTTGCTGTTCTGCCAGATCGCTCCCTAAATCTATTAGAAAAGTAGCAAAATAAACACCAAAGTAGTATGTAAATTTCTTTAGATTGATGGTTGAAGGGATGCAGGTTTCATTCCATATGTATATAAATGTATGTGGTTTTACTGGTTGGATAGATGCATGCATTTGATTGTTCAGGCCACATGCATGAATATGCATTTTATTTAAAATGTTCATATATTGCACCACCCTGCATCATATTTGATGAATAAAATCCAATCCTATTTATCCCCAAAAATAGGGTCTGTTTTGCTCTAGCACATGACACTTTCTTACTAAATGTGATGTGCGTTTCATAGCATTTTTACTTTCAGCAACCATTTGTAAGGTGAAGTCTTGTCTTAATCACCAGAAAACTGACAGAAATTTACAGATTTTGTGATTTAGTATTTATAAATTTGTGTTAAGTTCTTTGATATTCAATTTACCAAATTGAACAGCTATTTTAACATATTCCACTCCTTTGCAGAATGTAAGTTAAATGATAAATTCTGAATATGTTTTTTGCCTTTTAAATAACAATTTTTTTTTACATTTGTCTGATATGTTATTTTAATAGGTGCATTAAAGCTGATATACATATTTTTTGTGATAAAACTGTATGTGATTAAAATATGCTGTCAGCAAAAAAACAAAACAAAACAAAACAAATCCACACTGTTAATTAATGTATAATTTTTCTATACATGTAATTTTAATTATAATTCAGAATCATGTTAAGGTTAAATTTGACGATTAGAATGAAATGTGTGACGAAAAATGTATGACATTTTTTTGATGAATTTTTTAAAAAAATAAATTTTTACATTTTTTTTGCAACACTCGTGCAAATACCATTGAGATGAAGGGGAATGCTGAATAGTTTTCTCCATGTATTACAGATACAGTTTCACTACGTGATGCTGAAATTGTCCGGTTTGATAGCTCTTTTTTTCACTGCACCCACCTACTCACGTTGACATCCAAGGGGAGCCGGCTGGATTCTCTAACTGGACTCTATTCAACACACAGTTGCTTCACTGATCTTGTTGATCCTCAGCATTACTTGTTGTCATATATTGCAAATGCCAGCCGGTTGAAAGGTTAGAGAGGTGGAATGAATGATAAAGGAAGTGTGACGGCAGTGCTCATCGATGTGCAGATTGATCTGCCCCTCAGAGATATGTCACATTCATGTTGTTTATGTGCCTGGCTCTGCTTTTACAGAGTGCATACATTATTCATGTAATTCTGAATTACATTTTAATGCAGGTTTATTTCAAATTGATGTTGTAATGTTGTTGCCATGTTTTGGCTTATATGGAGGTTGAAGGTGTTCATTTTTTGAACAAGATAAATTACATTTTTCATTTGCTTTTCATATGTTGATGGGCATTTCACACATTAAATATTCAATTTCAGACCTTACTGTCACTTGCATGTCCAAGCACTCAACATTTTCTCAAAGCTTTAAAAGCTTTAAATTATTTAGTTGCAGTATATTTCCACCTACTTCCAAAATTAAAAATATCAGTCAAAGGCTGTGTCCATTCAGTAATTTTATTATTATTATTATTATTATTATTATTATTATTATTATTAAAGTACCTTGAAATTTCAGAATTTAGGCATTCCATTATGAAGCCACTAAAGGGACATACTGATAGAAAAAAAAAAAAAAAAAAAAAAACCTTAAGATAGGATAAACAGACACACACATACAGTTATGGTAGAAATCTTTCATACACTTTGCAGTATTTACAAAATGTTAATTATTTTACCAAAGTTAGAGGGATCAAACAAAATGCATTTTATTTTTTATCAAGAATTTATAAAAATGACCCCAATCAAAAGTTAACACTCTTGAATCTTAATACTGTGTTTATACCTGGATGATCCACATGTTTTTTTTGTTTGTTTTTTTTTGGGTGATAGTTGTTCACGATTCCCTTATTTGTCCTGAACAGTTAAACTGCATGCTGTTCTTCAGAAAATTCCTTCAGGTCCCAAAGATTCTTTGGTTTTCCAGCATCTTTAGCTTATTTGAACCCTTTCCAGCAATGACTATGATTCTGAGATCCACCTTTAACTATGAGGTAGGGGTGGACGATGCGGCAAAAATATCATATCACAATTTCTTTTCTTTTTTTTCAGGAAAATCACTATTCATGATTTTATCACAATTTTGTCAAATTGGTTGTACTATTTTGCACGTTTTCTGATCAGTTCAACCAAACTACTTTCAAACTAATTTTTGTGTTTGTGTCTGTCTCAGTGTCAACATTTGTGTGTTTGTTTACATTTCCCTGTCTACTCTGTATTGTGTCAAAAAGCATGAGTCTCAGACAGTTCTTTGATGCATCTCAGAGGCCTTTGACCTCATGTCTGGGAACTAAACAGAAATGGGGAGAAGAAACCTTAAGGAGTGATACTAAAACTTAATACTTTGACACTTTTAATGAAGACTTTAATACCTTTAAAGTTATTCATACTTAAGTGTTTACATTGTATGTGCTATCAGTATGTACACTACCTTTCAAAAGTCACCAAGGTTGCATTTGTTTGAACAAAAATACATTAAAAACTGTAATATTGCACAATCCTTTTCTCTGAATATTTTAAAATTTTATTGAGATAGCAAAGCTGAACTGTCAACAGCCATTACACCAGCCTTTAGTGTTTTACAATCTTTCTGAAATCATGTTGATTTGATTCGGATTCTTTAATGAACAAAGTCTGAAAGAACCAAATCTATGTGAAATAGAAATATTTTAATTTATGTCATAAATGTCATACTGTCACTTCTGTTACATATCCTGCTGAATAAAAGCATTAATGTTTAAAAGTAAGCCAAAACACTCTTCATTTCAATGTATACAGTAGCATCTTAATGTACTTTTCACATTAATGCACATGTCCTTGTGCAAACACACCTATGCATACTAATGAGATCAAGTAAAAGTTATATAATAACATAAGTATATTTTTAGACTTGCATTACAGAGTTGAGAATGTTCACTTATTTAGAGGAAACAAATGCTGCTTTTCCAAATTTCCTAACTCCTCTAAGGAGGAAACAGTGCTGACTGCGACTGTCTAATTGACTAACTGTCTAAGCTGATGCGTCCTGAACACTTCCAATGTAAGAGGCAGATGAGACCCGAGTAGAAAAACCTCATTATCCTTGTCATGATCCTGGTTCCCTTTCCCCTTTTCCCCTCCCCTCTCTGATGCTTTTTCTTCTCTTCTCTTTGCACTAATCTTTCTTCTCTCGTTAATCTCCTTCAGCTGCTCCTCATTGCGCTACTCTTCGCGCTTGGCTTCCCGCACCTGTTTCCTCTTCTCCTCTGATTAACACTCCTACTTCTTTCCCTTTCCTCCCTACCTGCCTTGCCAGATTATTCCCCTAAATACGCTTAACTGGTATGTCTTGTTCCCTATCGTTTTGTCCCAGTCTTAGTCCTGTTTGTTCGGGGTGCTGTGTGTGTGAGCCTGGACGTTTAGCCGCTGCTCGTCTCCTGACCTGCTGATCTCTCCCTCTCTACTGCGAGGTTGCGGAGCTGTCCACCGTACTCAATCCGCCGGGGCGGCCGGTGGCTTTTGCTTTCTCCTTTTGAACAAAGACGAGTTTTGGTTCCAGTTTTGCCCTTTGGGTTTTTTCTGTTTGCATTCCCTAATAATCTGAAGCTCCTGAGTTTGAACATTAAAGACAATATTTGCTCCGCGAATTGCTCTCTCTGGTCCTCTTTCCTCACAACAGAATAATCTGGCCACTATGGACCCAGCAGGAGAGCATCCGATACAGACGGCCGTCGAGATCCAGGGAGTTATGCTGGGTAAACACGAGGAGGAATTATCGGCCGCCAGACAGGCCGTGGAGACGCTGGCGGCTCAGGTGACGGATCTGGCTAGACAACTCCACCAGTGTAGTCTCAATCCGCCAGCCCTGTCCGGATCCGTTCACTCCACGGAGCCTCGCATTAACAACCCGCCGTGCTATTCCGGTGAGCCCACCCAGTGCCGTTCATTTTTAATCCAATGCGAGGTTGTGTTTTCCCTCCAGCCGTCAACCTATTCTGGGGACAGGGCCAGGATCGCCTACGTTATCTCTCTCCTCTCCGGACGGGCTCGCCAGTGGGGAACGGCAGTCTGGGAGTCAAGGGCTGTGTGTGTCGAGCGTTTTTCCCTCTTCAAGGAGGAGATGATCCGTGTCTTCGACCGGTCTGTCTACGGGGAGGAGGCCTCCCGCCTCTTGTCTTCTCTGCGCCAGGGTAAGCGCTCAGTTACAGACTTTTCTATCGAGTTCCGCACTCTGGCAACCTCCTGTGGCTGGAATGAACCGGCGCTGCTCGCTCGTTTTCTGGAGGGGCTCCACGGGGGTATAAGGGATGAGATATTGTCCAGGGAGGTCCCTACTCGCCTGGATGCCCTGATCGACTTGGCCTTACGCATCGAGAAGCGTTTTGACCAGCGCCGCCGCGCTCGGGGTCTGGAGTCCGCCCTACTGGCTCCTCCGCCCGCCGATCCCCTGGCACTTCCCTCCTCTGAACCTGAGGCCATGCAACTGGGCGGCATCCGCATTTCCGCTGCAGAGCGAGAACGAAGAGTGGTCAATCGACTCTGCATGTATTGCGCTTCACCTGCGCATTTTGTCGCCGTGTGTCCGTTAAAAGACAGAGCTCGTCAGTGAGGGGAGGGCTTCTGGCGAGCGCAACCACTCTAGTCTCTCCTCCTAACTCCTGCACCACCTTCTCGATCCATCTTCGCTGGCCTGGCTCCTCTGCCTCCTGCAGGGCTCTGATTGACTCCGGGGCCGAGGGCAATTTCGTGGATGAGTCATGGGCTCGTGCGCAAGGTATTCCCCTGATGGAGTTAGATGCACCCTCTCCCCTATTTGCTCTAGATGGAAGCTCTCTCCCGAGGGTTAACCATGAGACTCCACCCTTAACACTCACTATCTCCGGTAACCACCGTGAGACCATATCCTTTTTAACTTTTCATTCTCCTTATTTCCCAGTAGTTTTAGGGCATCCCTGGCTAGTACTTCATAATCCCCAGATTAACTGGATAAGGGGTACCATCCTCTCTTGGAATGTGTCTTGTCATGTCAACTGTTTAACCTCTGCTATTCCTCCTGTATCCTCTGTCTCTGTGTTTCAGGAAGATCCAGGGGATTTGTCTGGGGTGCCGGAGGAGTATCACGATCTGCGGATGGTTTTCAGTCGTTCGCGGGCCGCTTCTCTCCCCCCTCACCGCCCTTATGACTGTAGCATCGACCTTCTCCCGGGCACTACGCCACCTCGTGGTAGACTGTATTCCCTGTCGAGGCTAGAACGCGAAGCTCTTGAAAAATATCTATCGGAGTCCCTGGACGCAGGTACCATAGTTCCCTCATCCTCTCCCGCGGGCGCCGGGTTCTTCTTCGTTAAGAAGAAGGATGGTTCCTTGCGCCCCTGTATAGACTATCGGGGCCTTAACGAGATAACTATTAAGAACCGTTATCCATTACCCCTCATGTCATCGGCCTTTGAGGTCTTGCAGGGCGCCAAATTCTTCACGAAGTTGGACCTTCGCAACGCCTATCACTTAATTCGCATAAAGGAGGGGGATGAATGGAAGACCGCGTTTAACACGCCCCTTGGGCACTTTGAGTATCGCGTTCTCCCGTTCGGCCTCGTAAACGCCCCCGCGGTTTTTCAGGCGTTGGTAAATGATGTTCTTAGAGACATGCTAAATATATTTGTTTTCGTCTATCTAGATGACATTCTTATCTTCTCGCCCTCCCTCCAGGTGCACGTCCAGCAGGTTCGCCGCGTTCTTCAAAGGCTTCTCGAGAATAGGCTGTTCGTCAAGGCGGAGAAATGCTGCTTTCACGCGCGCTCGGTCACCTTTTTGGGATCGGTTATTTCAGGGGAGGGCATTAGCATGGACCCCGCTAAGGTTAAGGCGGTAATTGACTGGCCAGTTCCTGATTCTCGCGTCGCCTTGCAGCGTTTCTTGGGGTTCGCCAATTTTTACCGCCGCTTCATTTGCAACTACAGTCAGGTCGCCGCGCCCCTAACCGCCCTTACCTCTGTCAAGTCCAGTTTTGAATGGACCGAGTCCGCCCAGCGCGCTTTTGACCGCCTGAAGACCCTTTTCACGTCCGCTCCCATCCTAATGACCCCTGACCCCTCCAAACAGTTCATAGTCGAGGTTGACGCGTCCGAAGTAGGCGTTGGAGCTATACTCTCCCAGCGGTCTGCCTCCGATGGTCAGATCCACCCCTGCGCTTTTTTCTCGCACCGACTAACTCCCTCCGAGCGTAATTACGACGTGGGTAATCGTGAACTACTCGCTATCCGCCTCGCGCTAAGTGAATGGCGTCAGTGGCTAGAAGGTTCCTGCGTTCCTTTCTTGGTATGGACGGATCACAGGAATCTCGAATATATTCGTTCAGCGAGGAGGTTGAGTGCCCGTCAGGCTCGTTGGGCATTATTTTTCACCCGTTTCGACTTTTCTATTTCCTACCGACCCGGCTCGAAGAACGTCAAGCCTGATGCTCTGTCCCGCCTCTTCGATTCCTCAGAGTGCTCCGAGTCACGCGTTCCCGTTATCCCCGAGGGGCGTGTGATTGGTGCGGCCATCTGGGGAATCGAGAGACTAGTCAAACGAGCTCTTTCTCACTCCGCCACTCCCCGCCGATGCCCCTCTAATCTTCTTTTCGTCCCTGCATCCGTCCGTCCGGCTGTCCTCCAGTGGGCTCATACGTCCAAATTAGCTGCCCATCCCGGCGTTAGGGGCACCCTGGCTTCCATAGGCCAACGGTTCTGGTGGCCCTCCCGCGAACGGGACACTCGTAGTTTTGTAGCCGCCTGCGCGGTGTGCGCACAGACGAAATCTGGTAACTCCCCTCCGGCCGGCCTTCTTAGACCCCTCCCCATTCCCTCACGCCCGTGGTCCCATATCGCCCTTGATTTCATTTCGGGTCTTCCCCCGTCGGCTGGAAATACCGTTATCCTCACTGTCATCGACCGCTTCTCTAAAGCAGCGCATTTTATTCCTTTACCCAAACTCCCCTCCGCCAAGGAGACCGCCCAGACTGTCGTTGAGAATGTTTTTAAGCTACATGGTCTACCTTCTGATGTCGTCTCTGATAGAGGTCCACAATTCGCTTCGCAGTTCTGGAAGGAGTTCTGCCGTTTAATCGGTGCATCCGCTAGCCTCTCGTCCGGTTTCCATCCTCAGACTAATGGTCAGGCCGAACGAGCCAATCAGACCATCGGCCGCATATTACGTAGTCTTGCGTTTCGCAACCCAGCATCATGGTCTGAACAGCTCCCTTGGGCTGAATATGCTCATAATTCGCTCCCGTCCTCGGCCACTGGGCTATCCCCTTTTCAAGCTAGTCTCGGTTATCAGCCACCCCTGTTCTCGTGCAAGGACTCGGAGTCCAACGTCCCGTCGGCTCAGGCGTTCGTTCAGCGCTGTAAGCGTACCTGGAGGAGGGTCAGATCCGCTCTTTGCCGTTTTAGAGACCGGACCCTACGTATCGCTAATCGCCGCCGAGTCAAGAGCCCTAGATATATTTGCGGTCAAAGGGTTTGGCTGTCTACTCTTAACCTGCCCCTCCAGTCGATCTCACGCAAATTGACCCCTCGTTTCGTTGGGCCGTTTCGAGTTTCTAAGATTATTAGTCCTGTCGCGGTCCGCCTCCAACTCCCTCCCAATCTCCGTCGTGTCCATCCTGTTTTTCATGTGTCTTGCATTAAACCGGTTATCCGCGCCCCACCCCGGTCTTCCACCCCCCCGTTCAGGTTGAGGGATCCCCTGTCTACAGGGTTCGTAGATTATTGGACGTCCGCCGCCGGGGGCGGGGTCGACAGTATCTAGTGGACTGGGAGGGTTATGGTCCCGAGGAGAGAAGTTGGATCCCCTCCCGGGACGTTCTGGACCGTTCGCTTATTGATGATTTCCTCCGCTCCCGCCAGGCTTCCCCCTTGGGAGCGCCAGGAGGCGCTCGTTGAGGCGGGGGCACTGTCATGATCCTGGTTCCCTTTCCCCTTTTCCCCTCCCCTCTCTGATGCTTTTTCTTCTCTTCTCTTTGCACTAATCTTTCTTCTCTCGTTAATCTCCTTCAGCTGCTCCTCATTGCGCTACTCTTCGCGCTTGGCTTCCCGCACCTGTTTCCTCTTCTCCTCTGATTAACACTCCTACTTCTTTCCCTTTCCTCCCTACCTGCCTTGCCAGATTATTCCCCTAAATACGCTTAACTGGTATGTCTTGTTCCCTATCGTTTTGTCCCAGTCTTAGTCCTGTTTGTTCGGGGTGCTGTGTGTGTGAGCCTGGACGTTTAGCCGCTGCTCGTCTCCTGACCTGCTGATCTCTCCCTCTCTACTGCGAGGTTGCGGAGCTGTCCACCGTACTCAATCCGCCGGGGCGGCCGGTGGCTTTTGCTTTCTCCTTTTGAACAAAGACGAGTTTTGGTTCCAGTTTTGCCCTTTGGGTTTTTTCTGTTTGCATTCCCTAATAATCTGAAGCTCCTGAGTTTGAACATTAAAGACAATATTTGCTCCGCGAATTGCTCTCTCTGGTCCTCTTTCCTCACAACAATCCTGTAGTTAACAGCCCAAGGAAATGGCCAACTCCACTCAGCTAATACAGCAAGACGCAGTGGTGGGATTCAGCAAACAGGTGCACATGAAATATCTGATAAGGGAAACATATTAGTTTCTGTAGCCTGCAGTGTGCTCTATTGGCAATGAGGAAAGCATGACAGCTATGCTTCAGGGTGTCTGTGTGATTCAGTCAGTGGGTCAGAGCTGTTAACACACTGGAGTTTATAAATGCAGATTTGGTGACTGCAATCATGTTTTATGATTAGGATAGTGTTGTTGTGTATAATAAGCAGCTATTTCAATGTGTAAATATAACTCAAAAAGGCATATGGACCTTAGTCGCACTGTGAAAAAATGAAAAATAACCAAGGATTTACTTAACTTTATTGTGGTTAAAAGTTCCAAAGTTTTGTGCTTCAGTCCCATTTACCTTCTTCCTAGTATGATGCAATAAGTTATGTAAGGAATAATTGATGATGGGGTATTTAATTATTAAAAATATAATGTACTCCAGATGTGGTGATGCAGTCACGACACAAAGTGGCGTAATAATAATATGGTTTCATTATTTAACTGTTTTGTACACTGATAAAAATGATTTTGTGGTGAAGTAAATACTACATAAAAACAAATGTAATTTATACATTAAATAATTTAGTTAAGGCAAAATACAAAAAAACAAAAAGTAAATTATATATTAGTACTCAATTTTAAGGTACAAATTGTAAGATATTTGAAGTAAAATATCCCAAAACCACTAGGCTAGTGCTATATATTTTGTCCAGCTGATTACTAACAATATCTCTAATGTTTTCAACTACTTGTAAATTATGAGAAAATTCCCATTCTCGCCTGTCAATGACATTAGTTACCCTTTGTTACCGCCTTTACTGACGTAGAACCACATGACAACAGTGTCGTGGACAAATGCGAAAGTAGCTTTGCAACAAACTTCAACTAGAAAGAGATGCCGATCTCGCTTGTGTTTTACTCTACAGGTGAGTTGTTTTGATTCGTATCTTTACAGTAAACGTATGCTATTATAGCGATCAACAAGATTAGTATTATGGGGCATACACGCAGGGCATCGCATTTGATCCATAGCCTGATCACATCTTTGCATTGAACTCGCGTTAAATCCATGATTTATCTTTCCGTCTGATTGATGGCCATCAGCGGTTGGGTAGAAGACAACAAATCCCATCATTCCACGCTCCTTCTTAGCGTCATCAAACCACGCGATTGTTATTGTTTTGGTAGTGGACCCTCTAGTGGCAGGTCCTACAACCTGTACTTTTAAGCTTGAAGAAATTAAAGTTTGAACTTTAAGTGTATTTTACTTGGAATTGTTTGTAATGTTTACAAGGATTCTTTAAGTACATATCAAAGTTATGATCACATATTTCCCATCATGCACTGTGACATGAATAATTAAGAGGTTAAACTTTTCACTTGTTTTATGGTTGCTTTTGTTGTTTGATTTAGTAGCCTACTGTTTGTGACATCTGGAGTTCATTTTCTACTCCGAATGATTCATTTATATATAAACACTACCCACTGATTGTTGCCATCGTTGTGTATGGTGTACCATCAACAATGTGCTGTTCAAATAAAAGGAAAAAGTCTTGTTAATCCAATATTTTCTATAATTAGTCAAATGTACAAACTTGACAACACAACACGCACAACCTTGAGCCGGATGGGCTACAACAGCAGAAGACCCCACCGGGCACCACTCATCTCCACTACAAATAGGAAAAAGAAGCTACAATTTGCACGAGCTCACCAAAATTGGCCAGTTGAAGACTGGAAAAATGTTGCCTGGTCTGAGGAGTCTCGATTTCTGTTGAGACATTCAGATGGTAGAGTCAGAATTTGGCATAAACAGAATGAGAACATGGATCCATCATGCCTTGTTACCACTGTGCAGGCTGGTGGTGGTGGTGTAATGGTGTGGGGGATGTTTTCTTGGCACACTTTAGGCTTCTTAGTGCCAATTGGGCATTGTTTAAATGCCATGGCCTACCTGAGTATTGTTTCTGACCATATCCATCCCTTTATGACCACCATGTACCCATCCTCTGATGGCTACTTCCAGCTAGACTTGTGCCGGTATTCGGTAATGTGATATATTGCGGTGATTAATATGCACAATATTGTTATCATGGGCACTTTTAAATACCATGAATAAATATACATTACAAATTATTCAGAATTTATTTCAGCATTTTAAGAATAGTATTCCCATCAACTGCTTAAAATGCACAACATCGCTCCATGCTGCTTGAAAGAGCGGGTGCGCTCTGATGTAAACAAGCGTGCATGAGAAGCACATGGCAGAACAGGTGAGAGATGCTGAATGAAAGCACATTCACTCTCTGACAGAAGATGGCGCTAAATGCAGCACTTACTCTGTAAACACAGTAAATAAAGCAGCTGTTACTTTCTAAACCATATTTAAATAATCTTAAATAACCATTCAGATTTGTGTTTTCCCTATGGTGTTTATTACAGAGCCAACTACTGAAATATTTAGACTTAATCGGCTATTTATCTTCAAACATTCATTATTATTATTTCTTTTTTTTAAATCTGGACTACAAATGCCCTTGATCTTTTATTGTTCATTCACACTTTACATTATGGCTTCATTAGTTAACATAAACTGCCAATGAAAAATTATTCTGAACATCTTAGGTATTCCAATATTTAATAACACATTGTTAAAATTGAAAGTTGCAACTGTCTTATTTAATGAGCTAACATGAAATAAGACTTGTATTTTTTAACAAAGATTAATAACTTCTATAGTAAATGTAGCTATTGCTAATTGTTTAGCTGTGCATTTATTGAATGAGCACTATGCAATGTCCGAACTGGTTACACTATATTTTATGTATGGCACTGTATTTTATGTAAAATCATTTTCTATTTTTCTTAAATTCAATTCAAGTCAATTTTTTAATCATTTTCATTTTCAAGTTCTTAAATTGCTTGTTTTATTTTTGTGATTATTTTTCTTCATTACTTTTTTAAACTTTCTCTTTGAATTACCATTGTGTACGAAATGTGCTATATAAATAAACTTGCCTTGCCTTGAATGTTAATGCATTAACTAAGGTTAACTAATGAGGTCTTATTGTAAAGTGAAACCTATTGGTTTTTATAGTTCTTTTGCAATTTAATGTGCAAAACGTTTAACTTTTATATATTTTTCTGTATTGCTTTATTGTTTTAAATGTTTAGTTTTTTTTGTTATAAGAAAACAAATATTTAACCTGTAATACTGTATTATGACAAAATTCCAATACCGTGATAATACCGCATACCATGATAAAAGCATTATCAATTAACCGCAACAGGAAAATTTGATACCGATATAACCCTACTTCCAGCAGGATAATGCACCATGTCACAAAGCTCAAATAATTTCAAATTGGTTTCTTGAACATGACTTACAGCTTTATCATAATAGGCTGTATATTGAATTATTAGGACAAAACCGGTAGTTCTATGTGAAATCGGACATTTGAGCTCCCCCATATAGTCAAAATGGCATAATGACTAACACCCCGCGAATATTCGACTGTTAGATTGGTAGTGGAATCAGGCTCCTCGAATCATAGCATCGATTCGTCGACTATTAGGGGTCACCCCTAGATTTTACCAAATGCCCTGCTTAGTTTACTCTTGATTAAAGCACATCCTCCAGCAAAGAGACGGAAGGGTAAAAATAAGCAAAAACATACTTAAAGCTGCGGTAGGTAACTTTTGACGCTCTAGCGGTAAATAAACAAAACTGCTTGCGTCTTGCTGAAGAACATCGTAGCCGGAACTACTTTTCTCTGTTTTTGTCTATGAAGAATCACAAAGGTACTGGGTTACTCCGCCGCGGTACCCCCGAAGCAATCTAAAATAGTCTGAATATAAACACTTATTATAGGTGCACCCTAGTGATTCAGGACAAGCTAAAAACACTGTTTGGAAAATGGATTCATGGTGTACTCACTTATTATATACATTTTTCTACATTTTGAACACAAACAAAGTTATGGACCGCAGCTCTGATAAAATATATTTTTACAAAAGTTACCTTCTGCAGCTTTAATTATTCATTAGTTATTTAAACTGATGTGGTCATTGTTCAGTTGCTGCATGCTTCGTTTATCATTTTCTAAGATCACGCCCCAAAATCCATGTTTTGAGCAGTTGTCTAAATTATTAGTGTATGCTTAAGTGAATCCGGCCATCATGTCATCTCTAGGCAAGCGCCGGGCCCCCAGCAGAGCTGCACACACTGCCTAGGGAAGAGCCGCTGCCCATTAATCATTTAGAGGGAGCAATTTGCAGAGCACCTGTGTACCAAGCAGGTAGATATTAGAAGGATTCATTAAGTGGAGAACTGCAGGTGTAATAGCCAGCGGCAAAGCTAATCTAGAATAAAAAAGGGAACATGCCAAATTTTCTCTGGAGAAAATGCTGTGTATATTTATGCTGTCAGTTATTTAGTGTGGAGGCACAGGTTAGGACCTGGGTGACTTCAGGAAGTGGGCTTTTGTCTACTGAATGACTTCAGAATTATATATACATATATATACGTAAATTTAAATTCCCTTAAAACCTCTGAATATCACTAAATATCACACTTGAGTGGACAGACCAAAATAAAATACAATATGTGTAAAAATCCTTTTTTATTTTACATTTGCATTAATATATTTAGATTTATTATATCTATTAATTCATAAACCAAAATTAGTATTTCACAAAAAAAGAAGATTGTGTACTACTCTACTCATTCTGTATCAGTACTGAATGTTTGTTGAAATTAATTGTTGAAAGTGTTTTCTATGTTTTTGCCAAATTTCAGTATATAAGGAGATCTGTTGGTGTTTTTGAGCATTAAAGCATGTTAACATATTCTGTTACATCAAATACACAAAATAATGATCTTTAAAAAAAACATCATATGACCCCTTTGAAATTCTGGAACAGAGCTGTTTGAAAGCAACATTCAGCATTTGAGGATAATCGTTAAATAGTAATTTAATCAGCCGTTCTACCTATAATAGCAAAAAATGTTCTGTACAGAGATTTTTCATGATACTATGTTTTTTTTTTTTTTTGTGCAACTCGTAAATACTAAATATATTGGATGAAAAAAAATGAACACAGTTTTGTAATACATATATTAAATAATTAACAAACGACATTAACAAACGGTTCTATACCTTATCTTTTTTAATATTCACTTCTGCTTTCACACAGTATATGCTGTCATACCACCTAGACACTGCTTATTAACATGATAGGATGGCATGTTTCTGGTTATTGCAGATGTGATTGCCACAATGATGACAATATCAAGCATGACACAAAAAGCTGTCCCGAGGCTGCATGCTGAGTAGCACTGTTTCATGGAATGTGTGTGTGTGTGTCCAGAGAGAGTGCATGTTAGCAACAGGACACAGATCCTGGGCTCAGTCCAGAGCTGTTCTACACCGCCAGTCATTTGTCAAAGGATCTTTCTGCTTTCTCAGTCCACAGCCCAGACTTTCAGCCAGACTGAATGATGAGAATCACAGCAGGACTGAAGCACTGCTGAGAAGAACCTCAGCACGTCTCGTCTGAGCCTAATGACTCTCCTGTGACATTACAGTAAATTCAGGATCATTGTCCTTTCTGTGGTCTCAATTAAAGGAATAGTTAGCCAAAATGAAATGTTCTGTCTATCTTGTACTGTAACAGCTGACATTCATTTTTTTTCTTTTTCTTCAAAAAGCTAATCAAAACATTGCAATAATCCACAAGTATTCCACATGAAGCCAGTCTGGTGATAAAAAAAGCTTTGAGTTTGTAAGAAGCAAATTCTTAAGGAAATTTAACTTTAAATCATCACTTCTTGGCCATTAGCCATAATAACACTTCCTCCAGTAAAAAAAAAAAAAAAAAAAAACGTCTATCCTCTTTTGTTGTCACAACTGGTCAAGGGAGCAAACAGGCAGATTCAAGCAAACCGGTAAATTTATTAAGACAACTGAGGAGGAGCTTCCAACATAGGAGAATCAAACTGAGGTGATCAACAGAAGCAGAGAAAACAGTCTTATCTGAAATGAAACTTGTCCTTCAACAGATAGCAGACTATTCAAGGATTGACAGGCTGATAGGTAGACAAGGGACCTGCACTGAGATGCTTTTAACCTTGAGACCAGCCGAGGAGTGACTGAGGTGAGTTTGTTTTTGAATGGTGTGGTAAGTGGATGCAGATGTCCATGATTAATAATCAGGTGATTGTGAATGGGTGTAGGAGGCTGGTTTGGCTGGTGAGGTAGGTGTTTCCGTGACATTACCACCTCCTCCACTGGTGTCTTCGACAACCGAGATCAATGGCAAAGATGACCGCTCCCCCTGGAGTGGGGCGGTCAGGGTGGGCCTGGTGGAAGTCGTGAAGGAGGGATGGGTCCAGTTTGTCATCTCTGTCTGCCCACGATCTCTCCTTAGGACTGTACCCCTCCCAGTCTATGAGGTATGAAGCCGACTGCCTCGCCGTTGGGAGTCAAGGATCTCTTTGCCACTGTAGATGGTTTCATTGGAGACGAAATCGGGCACAGGAGGGGATACCTCGTGCTCTTTGGAGGGAGGGAAAAGAGGATTATTGAAGGGATTTAGCATGGAAACATAGAAGTTGGGTGAGATCTGGCAGGTGTAACTGGTAAGTGACTTCGTTGATGTGCCATGCTCGAGGGAAAGGACCTATTTAGCGGAGAGTCAGCTTCCTGCTGGCACCCGGAGGCGAAAGTCCTGTGTGGTCCCCAGATTGATAGACAGGATTGCCAGAATCCTGTCGATCAATCATTGACCTGCATTGACCTTGTGTCCCCAGACTGCCCGCTGGAGATGGATATGGGCTAAGTCCTATACCCATTTGCTCTCACAGAACCAGTATTCTACTGCTGGGACCTCCGAATGCTCCTCGGTCCAGGGAACCAGTGGCGTCTGGTATCCTAAGACACACTGTAATGGAGTGAGTCCAGTGGTTTCCTGGCGTAGGGAATTCTGGGCTTACTCTGCCCAGGGAAGATACTGACTGCAGCTGTCCTGATGTTCATGATAGTAGGCCGGAGATACTATCCAATTTCCTGGATTTTACGTTCGGTTTGGCCGTTTGTCTGTGGGTGGTATCCAGAGGGTAAACTGACCAATAGTCCCAGGAGGTGGAAAAAAAACTATCCAGACCCTGGAGATAAACTGGGGCCCCTGACAGAAATTGTGTCTTCCAGAAGACTGAAGTTTCTGAATATGTGTTGGAAGAGGGCTTTGGCTGTTTTCAGGGTGGTACAGTAGGTAATCCTCTAAGTGGGATGAATTTGCAGAATTTGGAGAATCGGCCAACGACTATTAGGATGGTTCTGAATCCGTTCGCGGGAGGGAGGTTGGTGGCAAAGTCCAACCCCAGGATGGGAGACATGAAGACTGAAGTTGGTAGGATGGGCTCTGGTTCTTCTGGGGTTGGATCAGGCTTGTGTAGGCAGTAGAGCGTGTCCACTTTGATGTTCTTACTCCCCAGTTGGAAAGTGACCACAAAGTAGATGTGGTTAAAGAACAGAGCCCAGCAGGCCTGTCTTGGGTTAAGATGCTTGGTTTCTCAGAGGTACTGCAAGTTTTTGTGGTCTGTGATCACCTCAAATAGATGATGGGCACCCTCCAACCAATGCCACCACTCTTCCAGGGCGAGCTTGATTGCCAGCAACTCCTGATTTTCCACATCATAGTTCTGCACCATTCCATTGGAACAGAACAGCTTCCACTCCCAGGGTTGTCGCATCCACCTTGACCACGAAGTGGAGATTGGAAGAAATTTGCGACGCTGCTGGTGAGGTGAACAGATTGATGAACCCCTGTTGTAAGGCTTCTTGAATGTCCTCCGGGATCAACAGTGGGTAGACGTGACCTTAGTGGGTAGTTTGGCCCCAGGCAGCAGGTCAATGGCGCAGTCCCATGGCCAGTGAGGTGGAAGGTGAGTGGCTGCCACCTTGCTGAACACGTCCTGGAATGCCTGATGCTCGGGAGGAATAGGAGTGACATGAAGTGAGTCTGGGCTTTCTACAGAGATGGAGCAGATGGAGAGGTTGATTCAGATGGTGATTGGACATTCCTGCTCACACACCGCACTCCACTTGAGAATTTCCCCGGACTTCCAGGCGATCGCGTTTTGATGTTTGGTGAGCCAGCGGTGTCCCAGGACAATGTTCACAACAGCACCAGTAGCGAGATCTGTTCAATGTGGAAACATCCAACATGTAGAATGACCTCTGGCATGCGGTGCCACACCAGCCTCTTGCACAGTGGCTTTCCCTGGACAGTGGTGATCTGGTAGGTGGTGTCTTTTTTGCAGCAGGGAATTTTGAATACAGAAAGGCAGCAGGAATAGATGAAATGTCCCGACGCTCCTGAGTCCACAAGGATTTTGACTGGAAAGGATTGGTTTTGATACATGCATCTATATTAGGCATGCAAGATACATCAGGAGTAATTTGGGTAGTACTCACCGCTGGGCATGGTGGATGAATGGGGCAGGTGTGGAGCTGATAAAAGGGTGTAGAAGCGAAGCGTGTACTTTCGGAGTGATAAATCTGTTTGCCGCAGTTGGAAAAGCTCATCATGCACTGTGATCTCTATGGTTGCCTGGCTGAATACCTCCCGGAAGTGTTTAATAAAGCTATCCAGTGAGTGAATCCAAGGGCTCTGTAAATTCCACAAGGTTTCAGTCCACTGCAAGGATCTTCCGGACAGCAATGAGATGATGAAAGCCACCTTTACCCATTCAGTCACAAACAGGTGGGGTTGGAAACAGGTGGTAATCCACAAACCCACAAAGAGGTGGGAACAATGCAACAAAAAACATGCTGCAGAGGGCTGTCTCACTAGAGAAGCTTGCAATATATAATGCAAGTGATGTCATGCTACATTTTCCAAACCTGTTCCAATAAATAAACTAATTCTTTTACATCTTAAAGTGTGAGTAAATTAACAACAAATTGTCATTTTTGGGTCAGCTGTTTCTTTAAGTCAGTCTTGCTTACGGAGGAAAGTCTGGAGTAGAGTTCAAATAGATTGATAGTAATAAAATTTGAGACAAAAGCAAGAAAATTTGCCTGAATCTTAGTGATGCCTTTTGATATATTTGAAAGGATAAATAAAGATAATGACTAGTGTAAAAATACCATGCAAATATTTTGTTTTCTTTTTGTTCACTCTTTGCAATGGCTGTAATTAATGGTGGCCCGGACGCAGGCTTTTTTCGTCTTGGAGGGAAGTGGTGTATGATTGGTAATTAACTTTTTGCAGTTCATTCAAGTGCTTGGGGTGTTCTTGTAAATTGGCAGAAATATCCCTTTCAAGATGATCGAGAAATTAGATGTGTACTGTAGGTGTAGTGTAATGAGATATTACGATTGTGACTTCTTTATCAGTAGCAGAAATGTCCTTCTTATATAATCATTGAAGCTCAGTTTCAAACTATGCAGCTGCCTTCTAAATCAATGAGATGAAACCTTAAACATGACACATTTGTTGAATCAAATTTCCTCTGAATGGGAAATTTGATTCAGATTTGATAGATTCAAATTCCAATGGAAATTAGCATCAGCATGCTGCTAAGCTAAGAGTCTGATGCACTAATCATGTAAATAAGCACAAATGTTGACCAACTAGATTATTGTAAATGATATGGAACTATTTTATAGCAATACTATTTGATTACTGAATGGAATTAACAACTTGTTTTTTCTGTTCTCATGTCAGATTTGTATGTATGCATGTACCAGGAGCACCTTAAAACAAAACACAACCAATTCTTTGTATGTTTCCGCACACCTGGTGAATAAAGCTAATTCTGACTCTGATTCTGAATGTACAATGTGTGTTCCATAGTTTGGGGTTGTTTTATGCTCATCAGGGCTGAATTCATTTGATCAATATACAGTAAAAAACATATATGAGCATACATACAAAGCCTTAAAATACTTTCTAGGTGTTTTCACAAGTTTCTGGACTATAACTTGGCAAATGGAGACAAACAAGTCCTATGATATGTGAAGGTAATTAGTAGATTCTGTGGACTTTTTTTTTATTTTTTATAAATGAATGTTTCAGTAAAATCTAAGCTCAAATATAAGTCTTCTTTGTTTTATCAGGGATCTGTTTAATTTTCAAACCTGACTTGCATGCTGCAGTCTTGTGAATGTCAGTGTGAGTGTTAGTGTGCATGTTCTAGTGTTCAGAGAGAGTATGTCAGTAACAGGAGGCTGATCCTGGCCTTAGTCCAGAGATGTTCATGACTACCAGACTGAGGAGGACAGCATTTCCCTCAGGTCACGGTCCACTGGCCAAGCAGAACTTTAGCAAAACATCTCTTGCAATTCTTGACTCTGACAATAAACATTCATTCCACTCATATTTAGACACAATATTGTGTCACGCTAAAACAGAAATAAGTTTTTTGCATTATTTTATTCTACTGATCAAATATTACTGTCTGATCTCATTAGTGTTTGTAGGTATTTGTAAATGTATATATTTGGATATTCAATGAAACATATGAATGTAAATTTGAATTGTATTAACACATGCACAGGGTTTAGAACTGTAAAAAATAAATAATTGAATAAATAAAAATCCTTTATATCCACCAGAAATCATACTGATCAGATTGAAACAATTAAAATCAGGTAAACGTATTATCAAATAAAAGTGGTTACACTGAGCATGTCATTCTAATTTTTAAATAGAATACAACCAACCTAATTATTCCAGAAATTATTTATTTTATTTAATAAAAATTATTTGTAAATCATTTGAGCAACACTTTACAATAAGTAATAACTCACTTGTTAACATTATAGCGAACATTAACTAAGTTAAAATTAAAATATATTTAAGTTCAAATTTGTTCATAAAATTACATTTGTTCATTGTTAGTTCATTTGAACTACTGATGAAATCTGATTGTATTGTTACTATGTGTACTCCTAGTGTTGTGTTCAAGTGTTAACATTTGTGCTTCTCTAACGTTGTTCATGCATAAAATACTTTGTTTTTGATGCTGCCAGGAGGACATTAATAATGTATGCTTCAGTGTCAATGCGAAAGTATAAAAATGTATGCATGATTGAGAACCATGCTTTACATATAAATACGTATAAATATGAATGAGATCACAATTAATATTATAACAACAGAATCAACCATAGATTCAAGGGCAATTTGGCGTTTGACTGCTGTGATAAGTGTGTACAAGTTTGAGCTTGATAGAAGCGATGAATGGCAGTTCTTATCTTTGAAATATAGAAATGGTGGCAGAAAAAAAAAACACTTGGTTGACCACATCACAAACATATTACATGAGCAGCTCAGCCTATAGACATGTTTGAACCACTAACCATATCCCCCAAACATATCTTGCATAAGCAAGTGTTTCTGTCAAGTGCAGTTGTCATCACGGCTATAGAAAATGATAATATTTTTAAAGCACAGCACATGACAGCTTCACCAATGGACTTTCCTTCTTAAACTTCAGGAAAATCTTTATTTTAGTTTGACACTGAGTATGTCTTTGTTCCCCTTTGTTGCATGACTGTTTTCATGTTCCTTCTGAAACTGTAAAACTGAAGACCAGCCTCTTTTTTTCTGTTGTTCCCAGAGAATTCATGCCAGATTGTCATGTATGAAGAATGATTTTATCATTTAGAAAGAACTGAATGGTGAAGTGTCTGGTTTTAGTTGCACTAGATTCTTGGATTTCGATTTTGTATACACATTGAAATCCCTGGATGAATCTTTTGTATCTTTGTACTTAAAATTTCTCAGCATTTTCAGGCTCTAGGCCTCAGAGCCCTGTGTGCTCGTGCTATGTGTTTTTTTATCTGTTTTGCTTTTTGAGAAACTTTTCCACAGGCCTCTCCAGCAACACATTTCATGGTGTGTTACAGATCTGTTAAAGTGTGCAGGTGGATTGTCAGTTTGTTATTGGTCTATCGGATACCCTGGAAAGGTGTTTATATATATATATATATATATATAGTCTTGCATTGTCTGTCTTTTTATCTGATTGGCCCTTCTGTTTCTTTGCTGTGTTGTCTCGCTTTTCCTGTTCAAACAGCTGTGTGATTGTTTCTTGTTTTTTTTTTTTTTGTCCTGTTTCGTACCAATACTTTTTCAATGTCTACATTTCAGGATTTTTTTGTTTTCCCCCATATGAGTATGTGCTTGTGCTTGTGTTTTTGGATTCAAATTGACTACTACAAAACTAAAATCATTATAATCAAACTAAAATCTTTTCACTGCGGTAATAAGAGTACATTTTGCAGTGTTTTATAAAGTTTAATTACACTATTGTTTAATTGAACAAATTTAGTTTTTTGATTTTAATGGACCTCTATCTTGATTTTTTTTATTTTTTATTCCTAAACAATGTAAACTTCATAATCATTATCAATTTTTATTTTATTTTAGTCTCTCATTCTCATTCAAACACACTAACATTTAGATAGAATACAGTTTCTACTGTTTAATTTGATATTTGTTTGAATCTGATGATAGGTGATATTGAAAAGTCCATTGAAAAGCCCACTACCATTGAAAAGTCTTTTTGTTGTTGCTGTAGAATTTATTTATTTTTACTAATTCCATTCAAAAAGTGAAACTTGTATATTATATTCATTCATGACACACAGACTGATATATTTCAAATGTTTATTTATTTTAATTTTGATGATTATAACTGACAACTAAGGAAAATCCCAAATTCAGTATATCTCAGAAAATTTGAATATTTAAGACCAATACGAGGAAAGGCTTTTTAGAAATCTTGGCCAACTGAAAAGTATAAACATGAAAAGTATGAGCATGTACAGCACTCAATACTTAGTTGGGGATCCTTTTGCCTGAATTACTGCAGCAATGCGGCGTGGCGTGGAGTTGATCAGTCTGTGGCACTGCTCAGGTGTTGTGAGAGCCCAGGTTGCTCTGATAGTGGCCTTCAGCTCTTCTGCATTGTTGAGTCTGGCATATCGCATCTTCTTCTTCACAATACCTCATAGATTTTCTATGTGGTTAAGGTCAGGCGAGTTTGCTGGCCAATTAAGAACAGGGATACCATGGTCCTTAAACCAGGTACTGGTAGCTTTGGCACTGTGTGTAGGTGCCAAGTAAGTCAGCAGTCTTCCCCATGATTGCCTACAGAACTAGACTGAGAGACCATTTAAAGGCCTTTGCAGGGATTTTGAGTTATAGCTGATTAGAGTGTGGCACCAGGTGTCTTCAATATTGAACCTTTTCACAATATTCTAATTTTCTGAGATAATGAATTTGGGATTTTCCTTAGTTGTCCATTATAATCATAAAAATTAAAAGAAATAAACATTTGAAATATATCAGTCTGTGTGTAATGATGAATGAATATAATATACAAGTTTCACTTTTTGAATGGAATTAGTGATATAAATCAACTTTTTTGATGATATTCTAATTATATGACCAGCATGTGGTGTGTGTATATGTGCTGTGAAACTATAGTTTAGCAAAGTTAGAATATAAATCAACCTTCTTACCCATTTTGCCACACTTTTCCATCTTTACATGCGTACACGCTTACACACACTTGTAAATCTGGCCCAGTTTCAGTGATTGCTTCCCTTACAATAGATTGCATTACATGCAATTACTGTGCCTTGGGTCTAAATGGACACTGGGCCAGACATCTGGGCATCACAGCTGACATAAATGGCAGCTGAAGACTGACATCTTTTAATATCATGCTGCATAAAAGGCTAATCTTGCTCAATCAATGACCCATTGAAATGTTGTATGGAGTAAGGTTGCAGACAGGGGAAGCCTTCACTGAAGGCATTCACTTGAGGCCATTCTGCTTTTTCAAAGATCATTTGCTTACACTGATGACTTCCTTCTTCAATTATCAGTGCAAAGCAGTAAAGAACATCCTTACAGTTTTTGCACAAACTATTATTTTTAGTCTCTGATGTGCCCTCATACAGTGTTCTCAACCTCAGGAATTTTTAAAAACATTTAAATGTGTTGAATGCTATGTATGTAGATATGTTCAATACATTTTAAGAAATAATTAATGCTGTCAAACTATTAATCACGATGTGTGTGTGTGTGTGTGTGTGTGTTTACTGTGTATATTTATTATGAATATATAAATACACACGTGCATGTATATATTTAATAAAAATCGGTTATTTATATATTAAATATATATAAATATGTATTTATATATGATATAAATTATATGAATGTAAATATACACATGTAAATACAGTAAATATTTTTAAAAATATAATGTGTGTATTTATATATACATAATAATAAACACACACATATACACATATATTATGTAAACAAAAACTTTTATTTTGGATGCAATTAATTGCGATTACTATTTGACAGCACTAGAAATAATTAGATTTTGTTTTGGTATTTAAATAGTATAGATTTGTGATTTCTTGAATAAGAGTTTTAGTATACTGTCCTTCTTAATTTATTGTTTCTTTAGATCTAGTTTACTGTCCTTTTAACTTTTCTCAACAATTAATGGCTTAGTTGCTTTAATGATTTAGTAGAGCTGTCAAGATTCATTATTATTATTATTTAATCCCAATTGTTTTGTCTTTGTGCCCTGTTTTTCTATTCTCTGTTCTCTATTTGTTTGATAAGCGCATTTATTTTGTGCATAGTTCTTCAATTAAATTCAAGCGAATCATGAATTAATAATAGAGAAGAGAAACAAAGAGTCCTACAAGGAATTGTATTTACTGCAGTCAATTGCATATTCAAAAGTGTACAGATATATTCATTTTATTGTGCTGAGAAATATCAGATGAGACTACAGACTTTATGCTCATAGTAGATTATAAAGAGTACTTTTTATACATGTACAATAAATTATCCTATTTAATTTATAAGATAAATTAATTATATTGTTCTGTTTCTCTGTGACGTCAGGGGCATTGGACTGTGGGGGTAAAGGGCCCTACGGCCCAAGGCAGGGGTGGGGGGAGGGCCTTAGAAGTCAGTTTTCTATACATACATATACTTGCACTAATATTTATATAGCATTTATGTTCAAATAAAAAAGTTCCTGTGCAAAACTAAACTTGTAGTTAGACACTGGTTTGGTCTATATATATAAAAAAGTCATTTTCATGCTGTGCAGGGCCCCACCACCCCTCTCAAATCAATGTAAATGGTACGACCCGCAGTTCAGGTGCTTCTGCTTTGTGCTGAACCTGCGGTGAATCAGTTAATGAGACAGAAGCTGGAGTTAGCCGTGATATGAACTAAGAAGATGGGAAGAGTCATGTCTTCCCTTAAGAAAGGAAAATCAGGGGCTCAAAAACGAAAAGAAAATAAGATTAAAGAGGAAAAGGCAAATGAGGGCATGCAGTTGCTCACTCGGTTTTTTTTTTCTTTTTTAAAGAAAGGTGAGCTCCAAATGCATCGTCGAGCATTGACATTGTTTTAACATAAATATCTACTCTTGGATGAGTTCTCCCCAGAGTCATACGTTTAAAGATCGTTAGCGCCTATTTTACCGCATTGTTATGCAAATTAGCTGGCGCACGCTCTAACATTAAGAACAGGATTGTTCTCAGTTTAATGCACATTTTAATGATTTGAAAATTACTTATTTTAAAACGTAATTCAAAGACTGAATGTCTAGTTTGGCAGTTAGTGTACCCTGTGATTCTATAGTCTGCATTTATTTTAAACAGACAAATAATCAGCAGTTAACTTAGACTTAGCCTACACTTTAAAGGTATTGTGACAATAAAGGATATTTTAACAACCACTTGAAGCCATATATTTCAGTTTCAGACCCTGCAAGCAGCAGACCCCTCATCATGGCCAGGTGAAAGCAGTGACAGACAGTGAGACAGATGGATGTGACAGTGAGACAAGGTGAGCTTTTAGCGGAATTGCCTGTTTTAACACTTAGTTAATTACAATTAGTAATTAAGTGTTAAGAGGAAATAAGCAAAATGGGTACATTATTATTGCACATTTAAACTTTAAACGGACAGTTAACCCAAAAATGAAAATTCTGTCATTGACTCTCCCTCAAGTTGTTCCAAACCGGTATGATTTCCTATCTTCTGCTAAACACCAAAGAAGGTATTTTAAAGAAAGTTGGTAATTAAATAGTTGCTGGTCCCCATTGACTTCCATAGTATTTTTTTTTTCCTACTATGGTAGTCAATGGGGTCCATCAGTCGTTTGGTTACCGACTTTCTTCAAAATATCCCACCCACTGGTATCACTATGGTATTTGGTACGGGGGCCCAGCAAGATGGTTTGTACCCAAGGCCCAAAATTTGGTGCTACGCCCCTGGTGACTGTGTTTACTGCACAAATACACCATATCTTCTAGTCACTTGATTTGGTTGTGATTGCTGTCAGTATTTTGTTTCCGAGGTGCAGGGGTATTATTTCATACTCAGTTGAGGACCGGACCGAACCAGACAATAAATGTTAGGAATAAACACAAATACTGTATCTCCTGACTATGTTCCAAGAAGTTCGGCAATACGTGGATTCTAAAAACAAGCATGAATTCATTCTAGCAAGATGAATAAGCATTCTTTAAATTAGTTGCTTGTAGGCCCATAAGGAAAAATGATTCTGCAATTTCCTGCTTTGTTTCACCTTATTTATTTTTCATTTCAGCTGTGAAGCTTGGAGGAGAATGATTGTTTGAACAAATCACCCAGATCCTTTTGAGGCCATGGGATTCTACTTATCTTGTCCAAACAGGTAGGAGTCAAATTATTTGTGGAGAAGTATGGAAATGCGGATGGAAACCTTTTTGTTTGGTGGAAGTCCTTAACTTGACCCTTAGTTAAGCATTAAACGCCGAAGGCTCCGCTTTTTGACTGATACTGCAGTGCTGTCTCAATCTATAAGATTCGGTTTCCCTCTTAAAACTGTTTCCCGATTCAGCTCATGTGCATGTAAACACCAGAAGGTTCTTTTGAACAGATGGCATATCATGAAAAGAACCAATAGTAGCTGGCAGCTTTCACCCATGAGAAAGACACTTTAAAACCATAAACGCCAACTGTATCAGCATTTGCAACAGCTAAAACATTAAATGGTTACATTCTGTAACTTCTTTCACTGTGTCTGGAAAGAAGTTATAGACAGATGCTCTAACAGACTTTACTTTAGAGGCTCACTGGACCACAAAACAAAATGAACAGGGTATATAATTGTGGGGTGACTCAAAAACAAAACATTATTATGTTTTATGCATAAAAATTCTCTTTTGAAACTTTAGCATTTGAGACGTGGATCAATTTTTTTAAATGGCTGCAATTCACTAAATTGTTGCTCTAGTATGTCCAAGTCTGTTCACAAAGTCACAACTGTCCTGTGGGTCTGTGTCTGTGGGTATGTACAATTTTGAAAAGACATTGAAATATTTGTTTGAAGTAGTATTTTTGTGCTCGGCTGCTTTCTTGTGTGTTTTCCCTGTTCATCATCATTCATTATTGTTCTACTGTAGAAAAAAAGCTATATTTAACTGCTCTGTTCCGAAACCTAGTGAGATGCCTACACAGGGAGCTTTTTAAAGCATCATAAGTGCATAGTCTATTCATAAAATATATTTAACTTCAATTATGCTGCATGACATATCTAAATTACTTTGATTTCTAACATCAAATAAAACTATTGTTAGAACTGCACTGAAAAAAAGGGTAAATTAAAAATACATTTTAAATTGTAAAAAATTTGTAATGAATAAAATTCATTAATTTATTTAATACTAAGCTTTTAAACTGAATATTTTTGTGAAAGATTTCCCAACACATATATCACAGTTGGTTTTTAACAGATTTGCTGCACTGACCACCAGAAAGCTGCTTAGTTTGAAATTGACTATAGCTGTGCTTCATGCATTAATTTACAATTGACAATTGTTCCCTGTGACATTCCACTTCTGGTCATAAAAAGCGTGATTCTGGTTATTATCCACTGCCATTATTTGGATGAGCATGAGCTGGATACTTTAAAAAAATGTCCCTTTTGTGGTCCAAAAAAGAAAGGATATATGGCATTAGATCAACACCAGCATGAGTAAATGATGACTTAATTTTTGGGTGAACAATCCCTTTAAGTCTTCCATTAGCACTATTTGTGAGGAAAGCTGAGTAGAGCTTTCTGAATCAACTGTTTATTCGGATTTATTTCATTTAGGATGCTGTCTACGTAGGCAGTAGGATGTATGCAGCTCACTATAGGTTTCGAAACAGAGTTGATGCATCAATAGCCAAAAAAAAGTAGTACATGAATTCTATGACAAGCAATAAACATCTGGTTATACAAACAATTATGGCAGAACAGTGATTAGGTTTGCGTCAAAATGGACTATGATCATTAGTCTCCGAGGTGCAAGCGTCTCTAGAGGGCCATTCACATTTTCCATATGATAGTGATGACTCCCCATTTCCAACACACGCTGGTTACAAAAGCAATTACAGTTGATTTAACATTTAACACAGATCCATTCAAAGAACATGAGGCTAAGAATGTGATGTTTTTATCCAAAGACCTGCAACTAAATGAGAAATTACAGCCTCTTGTGACAGACATTTTCATTATAACACGAATCAACTAATTTTGAAAAGAGATCATGGTTTGGCTGATTAGTATGAGCCAGTTTGCCTCTGCTGGTTGTTTGTCATAACTACACAATCCAGAATGTATATATATTTTTAAAGCAACATATTGTTGATATTTCATTATATTATTTTACGTGATTTACCAGTGCATGGTTGTTTTCAAAGGGCCTTTAAGAGCAAGAAATAGACGTGTTTGGATTTGTTTGTGACTAAACGCTACTGTTTTATATTCCTCAGAGAAGATGCAAGCCTTCTAAAGCATTTTCATGACAAGGTCAGAATGTAAAGAGCTGTAATGCTGCACAAAAATATGTGGGAATAATTTGAAGGAGAGCAGTTATGGCCACTTAGGCAAAACCTGAGATTGCACGGTGGGGTAATGTTTCTCCTCCTCCAACTTAACTAGAAACCTCTTCGCAAAGAGTGCTTATGGTAATTATGGCCAACTGTTCAGAATTATCACAACATGAGACCTCTAAAAGACTGCAATTTTACTCCAGATGAAAATCATGGCTGTTTTTATTCTCAAAGCACTGTCTGTGCAAACCTGTGATGCACAACACAGCTGAAATGTTTTTTTTTCTGCTGTTAGGGTGTGAAAAATGACACAAATGCTCAATAGTAACTATGAAGATGCTACGGCCCTGACGCACCAAACTGAGAGCAGAAAACTGGGGCTGACGAAAGCCGACTTTGGTATTACCCCATGTTGGTTACAACTTGGCTAAAAAGTATAAAGAATATAGCCGGCGGCCAATTAAAATGTATGATCTGGGCCTGCATGAGAGGAAATAACTGCCTTTTCCAGCAGGTATCAATAGTCTATTTTCGTCACTCAACAAGAGAAATCAAAACTAGGACTGCATATATAAACAACACTTGCTTACCATTAGAATCCGCTTGTTAAGTCTCATGCCATGCATTGATGTTTGTGGGTTCAAATGCTCTATTGAATGCACAAACAACAAACAATGCTAATATACTGTACACTCACAATGTGCTGTAATACTACCAAAAAATCGTGACCGTAGACCTAAAATCAGATGGCCAGACAGTGATTCATCGTTAAATTATTAGTGTTTGTGAGCACTGAGACTGACTCTCAACGTCATGTCAGTGGCCGACGAATTGGGATTTTGTTTGAATAGACCAATCTACTTTGAGCATAAACTAATTAAGCCAATACACATCGGCATGCAGTTATTGCATTCAGCTGCAGCTGATCACAATTGCACACTCCCTCAAAACTTGCGACATCTGTGGCATTGTGCTGTGTGATAAAACCTCACATTTTAGAGTGGCCTTTTATTGTGGCCAGCCTAAGGTAAACCTTTTCAATATTCCTGCTGTCTAATCAGCATCTTGATATGCCACACCTGTGAGGTGGATGAAGAGAAGTACTCACTGACAAAGATTTAGACAGATTTGTGAACGATATTTGAGAGAAATAGGCCTTTTGTGTACATAGAAAAAGTCTTAGATCTTTGAGTTCAGCTCATGAAAAATGGGGAAAAAAACTAAAGTGTTTATAATTTTGTTCAGTATAATTAAGACATAATACATTTAAAAACAATACATTTAAAATAATATGGTAAAAAAAAATACCAGTTTGCAGTTTTTAGCAGCATAATAATGTTTTTACAGCTAAAAAAAACTGGAAGCGAATAACACAGGAAGCCAGACAAATTAAATTCACAAATGGGCATGACCATTCTAACATGAAAAATAAGGTGGATACTATGAACATATAATGGTCACCAGCACTGCTTGTGTTCAAGTTGTCATCTTATACTGGTCAATATTTACCCCATTCCTTTTCTTTAGTGACCTTAGCTGGCCAAGCAGCTGAAATCACTTTCAAAAAATAATTTCCTTTGTCCCTGTACTTCCATGCAGCCTGAAACACAGTGTATTCATAAATATTCAGTAAGGAGTCCCTGCCCACCTCCTAGAGCGAAAATCAATGGTGCAGTAATGGACCTGAATAGAAGCTTTGTTTAAAAAAAGATTCACCCACCAGCATACCAAACATGAGCACCTTGCTGACAGAAAGATCCATCGGGAAGTTAGGCAAGTTATCATCAGTTTAAAGAAAGAGGCTTGCTGTTCTTGAGTACTCAGAATTGGCGCAATATGAGGAGGACAAAATTACGTTTGTTTAACTACATTGTACATGGAATAACCTATTCCTGAATCAAGTTATAAGGAGGTAACACAAGACTGGAATGAGATGTTGATGTCTTTTAATAAAGTGATTTTTAGTAAAAAAAAAAAAAAACCTTAGATAAGTCTGAATTTTATTTCATTACTTTGTGTATTTATTTGTATTTATCTGATTGTTTTTTTTTTCTTCATATATCTTACAAATATGTGTTATTGTGCCCATGCTTATTTTAAGTCTTTAAAGCACTTATTTGCAATTCTTCCACATTTTCTCCTACAACTTTCCCATCTCCTCACTACTGAAAAAAATTTGAAGACAACTTTAATATCCCACTCTGATTTTACCTTTGCCCCCTGACCCAACCAGGCCAACCAAGCCTTGCAGGTTGAATCCTGTGGCGAACTATATGGAATTACCCTGGCAAATCACTCAGGCACAGGCCTCTGTCTTAGATGAATCCTAACGCCTGTTAGACTTCCTTGTCTGTGTTTATGCGTTGGAGTTGCATTGCTTATAGGCAATTTAGGGGACTCTACTCCAAGGGTACAGCACTGTAAAACATGGGTCAAAGTCTAAGAAAAATGCTCAACATTAAAAAGTGAACTTCTTCCTTCACCTCTCAGAAAAGTCAATAAGTTGATGATCAGTGGTATTCAAAGTATTTGTGTACTGTACCAGTTTAAAATGTGTCTCTGAAAATTACTGGACTAGTGCTAATTGTCTTTAATGAGTTTTTATGAGTTATGTTTCAATCATTATAACCCCGAAAGTATGTTGTGTTTTTTTTTTTTTTGCTAATTATCACACTGGACAAACACATTAAAACGTATTTATTTATTTTTACCTTTTCCCCACCTTGTTACACTTTAAAAAAAAATGACTGGCTTACCAAAAAAAAAAAAAAATTGCTTTTAATTGTCTCATTATGTTACATTGTAACCGTATTGGATTCAGACTTTTTACTTTTTTATTTAATACAGGCTTTGTATTTCTTTCAATTTGTTGTTTTTCTAGAGTAAAGCTTTTTGACTCAAGCAGATAAATATAAATGTGCATGTTCTTGATGATGAACATTCCAAAGGATTGAAAGATTTTCACTTTTATTATGACTCATGAATAAAACATCAAAAAGCTACTTAAAATTCCCATTCTCACCAGGTTTTTTAGTCCCATTGGGCTGTAGGAGTAAAAACCTCAAAAATGATTTCTGTACAACACAGGAAACATTTTTGCCCTGGCAGAAAGAGTGAGGGAGTTCTATCCCTGAACAAGACAAGTAATTATAGATCCCACAGCAAATGGTTTCACTGAAACTTTACAAATTGTCTATCTCAACAGGAGGACTAAACTCTGGACAACTCTTTTCTCTTGAGGACAAACTGATTGATTGTTGTTATACTGGCCAAGCTCTGAAGGCAAAAGCTTCATGAGGCTTTTCATTCTTGCAAAAATGAAAAAGGTACAAGCAGCACCACAGTAAGAAATACACTGTTCACATTTTACGTAGTATGATACCATTGAATTTACAAAATGGCAACCTACACAAATCTTAGAAACATGCTTGTTAATATCACATAATGAATTCAAACGATAAATAATAATAAAAAACAAACAAACAAACAAACAAAAAACATTTAAACCAACATGCATTGCATGTACTGAAAAATTCTTAACTCCAAGAATCTCTAAGGATATAATCTCTTGATTCTCTAACATGCGGTTATTTGCCTACTGTAGTAACATGCACCTTTGCTCTTCTGCTTTATTGGTTTTATGCTACAGTTCTATATAATTCATGTTTTTGCTTTATTATTTTAACTGCTCTTTGAGTATTTGTTTTAAAACAAGTTTACAGGATAGTAACGTGGCTAGAGTTTTTTACATTCATGGGTCCTAAAAAGGTGACCAAGTGTCCATATATTGTGAATATGAGTAAGTAATGGCAGAGTTTGTACTTCAGAACATTTGCCAAAGGTGCAATTTCACACTGGCATCAACCGTTGTAGTTGAAAAATACATTTAAGGAACATTAATATTCGTGTCCTTGTTTGCGATAGGTTTTTCTCCATTTCTCTCGTTTAGCAAACATTTGCTTAACATTTTAAAGAAAGCCTAAAAGACCTCTGGTAAATGGATTGTGAAATTAGATGTGATCTAGGCTTTTAAAGTAATAGTTCACCTAAAAATAACAATTTGCTGAAAATCTATTCAACCTCAGGCCATTCAAGATGTAGATGGGATTGCTTCTATATTGTAACAGATTTGGAGAAGTTTAGCATCACCTCACTTGATTACCAGTGGATCCTCTGCAGTGAATGGGTGCCATCAGAATGGAGTCCAGATAGCTGATAAAAACATCACAAAATAGTATAAGTTATCCACATGACTTCAAGACAGCAAGTAACATCTTGTGAAGTATTCCTTAATGTAATCCTTCATTAAGTGTCCTCTGGAGCCATAATATTGGTTTCATCTTGTCTGAATTAGGAGATCAATATGCACAGATCAAGCATCATTTAATCGGCAAAAACAAATTCTACACAAATATATTTGTGAATTTTGATGTGAGAGGACAACGGGATGAACTTTTTTTTCACTGGAGGAAGCATTGTTATGCATTATGAAGTGGTGATTTAAAGTTAATAAACCTTAATGATGGATTTGTTTCTTACAAACACTCTGCTTTTCACTTAAGGCATCAGTTGATGGACTGGATTCATGTGGATTACTTGTGGATTATTGTAATGTTTTTAACAGCTGTTTGAACTCTCATTTTGAAGGCACCAATTAATTCACTGCAGTGTATCCATTGGTGCATGAGCAAGTGTTGTAATGGTAAATTTCTCCTAATATGTTCTGATAAAAACAAACTAACTGACATCTTGTATGATCTGAGGATTCATTTTCATCAAATATTTGTTTTCATATGCCCCCCCAAACACACACCATCATCAATTCTGCCATAATTTATTCACACTCAAATTGTTCCAACCTGTATCACTCTCTTTTTATATGGAATGCAAAATTTAAAAAAAAAAATAAAAAAATAAAATGGTAGTAGTTTCTTATTACACTGATCATTGTGTTAATACACTAAACAAGACACTCCACTGAGCCCCTGACATCCTTGCTCATACCATCAGGAGATTTAGGTCTACAGTTGTAGGGCTGAAAAAGCACCTGAATGAATAGCCACAAAGACTCCCACACAAGGCCAGATGAAAGCTTTCAGTTTAGTGTCTGCTATGTCCCTGCAACACCTGTGTCCGTCTGCAACCATTTTTTCAGTGTTTGGGCTGGAGGTGATATTTGCATTTAAATGCACTTTTCTGTGAACACCTGTAATGCTTTAGACCCTCTGGTTTTGTCATCTGGACAATGTCACATTTAAAAGATTTCACTGATTAATTGCTATCTGTGTCTGTTGTGCTGTATCAATCAACAGATCAGTTATCCTTTTGTCTGACTGTACAGTTTGGCTCGGTTTTCAGCTATAGTATTTTTATGAGACAGTCATCTTTTTCATTTCAGGATGTTAAACAATTCACAGGCAGTCATCATTGAACCTGTTAATAGATCAGGATCAAATTACAGTGGGCAAACACAAGAGTCAACTAAAGATAAAATTAGTGTTAAGAGATACATTTTCGCCTCAAATATAATGAAATTGAAAATGCTAATGCTTCAAGAAAGGGGGAGAATGTCCTATATACAAAAATGGTATTTCTGTCAATGATAACTCTCGAAGGGATTGGTATGGTGATGTACATGACAATGTTATTGTATTTGGCCTTGGCAAAATAGATCTGCTACACTGCTGCGGCAGAGCAAGTACAGAGACATGCTACTTCCATACATCCACAACATGCTGCTGTGAGCATGTAAGAATTCTTGCTGCTGCAAATATAACTTGCATGAAATAACCCCCATATAGCATACAGGAATCACCTCATAGCAGATCTATACAGGTAGAGCTGGGTAAGGTACAGGGCTTCTGAAGCAAGCTGCAACTGCTATGGCAAGCACTAGTCATATATTTGATTGTTGAGGAGCAAGCTCATTGGCTACTGATACAGGAGAGAACCAATCAGCTGTGACATGTGATGATGTCATTAGGTCAGACTGAGTTATACCTATCGGACTGCGCTATCTAGAGTTTCATGCCAGAACTCTGTATTTGGTCTTGGTGGAATGGATCTGCTACTCTGCTGCTGTGGCAGAGCAAGTACCGAGACTTGCTGCTGCCAATACATCCACAACATGCTGCTGTGAGCATGTAAGAAATATTGATGCTGCAAAAATAACATACAGAAAATATAACAAAGCAGGACATAGGATATAGAAGGGACCATACAAGCCCAAACCATAAAAAAACACCCCCCAAAAAGCAGATCTATTGCCAAGGCAGCAGCTGCTGCTGCTCCGAAGAGCCATGTGAACAGCATGTATAATGTATAACTATCTATATGTGTCTGGGCTACCACATCGACCACCTTAACTCTAAATAGAAGCGCACTAAGACCCCAGCACACACCTGAAAAAATATCTTAATTTAGTCTTTCGATAATTGCTGTTACATTCTCCACTTCATCAGTCTCCGCATACTGCATACAAAACGCAGTAAACAGTGTTATATTGTGAAATATTGACAATTTAAGTTATTTGTTTGAATGTTTTAACATATAGGCTACTGTATTCCTTAGATCAAAGCTAAATTTTCAGCAATCATTACTCTAGTCTTCAGTGTCAAATGATCCTTCTGAAATCATTCTAATATCCTGATTTGCTGCCATTTGTGATTTATCAATGTTGTAAACATTTGTGCTGCTTGATCATTTTGAGCATACTATTTTTCGTGATTCTCTTATGAATATTTAAAATTGTCTTTTGTGTCAGAGCGCTGGAGTTTGTCAGAAATAGAATGCGGCATCAGTTTACTGTCATGGATTTGTTGTGTCGCATCGCGCCACATCCACTGATAGAACATCACTGGCTTCTATTTACTTTTGTCAAATTGCGCAGCTCGCATTTGGTGTAGACACATTAATTTGGTATTTGTGAATCTAAAGTATGTTCGTAATCTGCTTTACATTTACCTGGCACTGGAAGTCCTTTCTCAAACTTGTAACTTTCATCCACAGAGCAGAACCATTCATCGTTCATTTATATTTCTACATGGACCCCTGCAATACAACTTTGTTTCTTCTAACTAGTGCTCCGTTATTGATATAACCACAACTGCTACTACTGATAATGGAGTGCTCAAGCAGGTACTGAGATAAGTGCTTAAAATTTGTCAAATTAATATTTTGCATTCAGTTATTTACTTATCAGGCAAGTGGTCGCATTATAAGCAGGACAATTATGCAGTGTAGTTTTTATCACCCTTCAGAGGTTTCTTTTGCTAAATAATCTGCTGACTGTACATTATCCCTCAGCCTTGCAGTGCCGCCCTGTCTGGTAACCACTGGAGTAGGAAATTTGTGCTCTATTGATTTGGTCTGTTATGATGCTCTGTTTTTGATTACTAATGCCTGTGTAGTATGCCATTGCACACAGAGGACAAAAACATTCGGCCTTAACTGGTCATTTGTGTTCAAATTTAAAAAGTGTACCAAATTGAAAAAAAAAAAAAAAACTATATAAATGCAAAAATTTAAATATATAATGTTATCCATGGTATAGCAAAATCCATATCATGGAACAACATGACACCAGTAGTCACATTCATACCGATATAGCCCCCACCCCTACTATAATAACACTTTACAATAAGTTTTGATTTGTTAACAGTGCAGACAGGATTGAAGACCGCCAGGGTGGAGTCGAAGACCACCATCACAGATCTGGCGGAATTGGAGACCACCCCTTTTGTGACGTAATGCTCCCTCAATCTACACTTCTGTCGAGCCCGCACATGGGCGTAACAGTCTACCAACATTCAAAGCGGTATTACAACACAAAAGTGCAGACTCAGAGGAAGAGCTGAAGGGTTCAGGTTATCATTTGGGTCAGGGCCACACAAAATGGCAACCGCAGTGGAAGGTGGGTGATTGCTGGGCTTTAGAGCACAGAGATCACCAGCATGTCTGCCGCTCACACCAACATCAGCAGTGGGGTCTGAAAAGCAGGGAAAAAATTGCTTTGAAATTTTATTTATTGTAATTTACTCAATTTAATCTGCAAATAATTTAATTTGATTAAAATTCACTTGAATAAAACTCTTAATTGCATTATACATATAATAGGAGCATTTGATAAACACAGTTGATTTCGTATCACCCATCTACATTGTTCAACAGCATTCCTTTTGAGGATTTTAATTCCTTGTGGGCTTTGTTTGTTTGTAGGTTGAGTAATTATAGCCATCATTCTTTCAGAGGCGTGATGACATTTCATGCACGTACAGCTCCATTGTAATTATCTTTACTGCAGGGGGGTTTGTTCTTGAGTAGTTCTATATTTCTCCACAGTGGGGTTATTTTTTTCTGTGACAATCACATCAGCCTGGCTTAAATATAAAATATATTAATACCTACCATATTTATGTATATTTTTTAATATATATATAATATATTATAGTGGCCTTCAGCTCTTCTGCATTGTTGGGTCTGGCATATCGCATCTTCCTCTTCACAATACCCCATAGATTTTCTATGTGATTAAGGTCAGCCGAGTTTGCTGGCCAATTAAGAACAGGGATACCATGGTCCTTAAACCAGGTACTGGTAGTTTTGGCACTGTGTGCAGGTGCCAAGTCCCATTGGAAAATGAAATCTGCATCTCCATAAAGCTGGTCAGCAGCAGGAAGCAGGAAGTGCTCTAAAACTTCCTGGTATACCGCTGTGTTGACCTTGGAACCCTTGGATGACATGGCATCCCAAACCATCACTGACTATGGAAACTTTACACTGGACCTCAAGAAACATGGATGTGTGCCTCTCCTTTCTTCCTCCGGACTCTGGGACCCTGATTTCCAAAGGAAATGCAAAATTTACTTTCATCAGAGAACATAACTGTGGACCACTCATAAGGAATAACATAAGACATAACAGACATAAGGAATCCGACAGCTGAAACCCATGTCTTGCATATGTCTGTGCATAGTGGTTCTTAAAGCACCGACTCCAGCTGCAGTCAACTCTTTGTGAATCTCCCCCAATTTTTTGAATGGGTTTTGTTTCACAATCCTCTCCAGGGTGCGGTTATCCCTATTGTCTGTACATTTTTTTTTTTCTACCACATCTTTCCCTTCCCTTCGCCTCTCTATTAATGTGCTTGGACACAGAGCTCTGTGAACAGCCAGCCTCTTTTGCAATGACCTTTTGTGTATTGCCGTCTTTGTGCAAGGTGTCAATGGTTGTCTTTCGGACAACTGTCAAGTCCGCAGTCTTCCCCATGATTGTGTAGCCTACAGAAATAGACTGAGAGACCATTTAAAGGCCTTTGCAGGTGTTTTTAGTTAATTAGCTGATTAGAGTGTGGCACCAGGTGTCTTCAATATTGAACCTTTTTACAATATTCAAATTTTCTGAGATACTGAATTTGGGATTTTCCTTAGTTGCCAGTTATAATAAACAAAATTAAAGAAATAAACATCTAAAATATATCAGTGTGTGTGTAATGAATTAATATAATATATACTTTAAGTTTCACTTTTTGAATGGAATTAGTGAAATAAATCAACTTTTTTAATGATATTCTAATTATATGACCTGCACATGTATATATAAACTTTGTAAGTAATTTAATAATTTTAATATTTTTTCAATAATATCATACATTAATTTAGTAAATGTTAACATTTTTATTTTATATAGATTTTATATTTCCTTCATGTAGTTTTGTGAAATGTATCATCTGCTCTACTACATGGCTGGTTTGATACTATACAAACACAATTATCTAACAATGTAAATTAACTAATTTTAGAAATAAGTATTATAAATTAGGGGAGGGGGACACTGTTTTTTAAAGATGCATTTGAAAAGTATGTACTGTAAGTGCTATATTGTATCTAGTGAACTGAATTGAAAATAGCATAAAATGTCAGATAAAACAGCAAAATCATTGTCATTTGACAAATGGAAACACCCCTGTGCCAGTAGTCACCACCAACAGCAATCACTGCTGTCCAGTTCAGAGAGACAGTACATGGTGGATCCCCCCCACCCTAAAATCAATATCATCCAGGGGAATTTTACACCAGACAGGATGTGTCTGACTTACAAGCATCATTCAGCTGCACTCAGAATGGGAAAGAGTTGCTCATTATCCAAGTAATAGAGTAAGAGCGGGCTGTTTTTCCTGAAAGGCAGAGATTGAGATCCCATTACCAAAAGGCCCTGGACTGTAGCCTTCAAAACCCACCCCACAATATGACCATAAATTTGTTCCTCTCCAACTTGTCCCATAAAACACAAATGTGGCTAGAGCTAACTGTTGAACTGATCTGTCTAGTAAATCAGATGCCTTGAGCTTTTTGTGGTATGACAGCATAGTATAAATCCTGTTTTGGGAATCATTTCATCAGCTCATCCCGAAAGTCTCTTTCTGTTTGCACAGTCCATGTTTGTACCCTCTTTCGAACCTCTTGAGCTCCTGTACCTGCTAATTGTCTCAATCTAATGGTCTTATGTAATTGGTCAAAAGTGCATTTGATACACAGATTGTTTTGTACATGTGAAATGTATAAAAAAAATTAAATTACTTTCTGGAAAATTGACCAAAAACATTACAGAGCATCATGATGTCATGTCTGGTTAATCAATAGTATAATGAACAGATTTGAGCTTGAGATTCAAAAGTTTGAGCTCATTGCTCTATTTTGTTTTTCTGTTTAATGCTATAAAGTTGCTTTGACACAATCTGTATTGTTAAGAACACTATATAAATAAAGGGGACTTGACTTGAATCTTGAAAACTGATTTTTTAAAGACTACAATGCTTATTTCTGAGTAGAAATGGTCAATTATCCTCATATTTTCAGACAATCTTTATCACTTCATATATCCTAATGCACCGTTTCCCAGCTTTTGGACATGGCCTTTGACAGCCTTGTCTGTGACTTCTTCATCAGATCTGTCACCCTGGGATCTAGGATTGAATAGTTGGGAAATGGTCTTACTCAAAACAAGATAATGGGCTAATTTTCTTTTTAATTCTCTGGATGGCAGTACTGCTGGTGTAGGTGAAAATGGTGACGAAAAATCATCCACAAATTAATGTATAGTGATATATAGTTTTTTTTTTATTATTATTATTTTTATTTTGTTACTTTATGGTACAAGTGGAAGAGTGTGGCTTTTTCTTGGCCAGGGTTTCCCGAACTGGATTTTGAAAACCTCTGAGGGTTTTTGGGGGAGTTGAAAAGGTAATAAATGATCATTCATTTCCACGCTCGTGAAGGGGAGTGCACAAAGAAGAATGTAATCCAAATAACATTTAATAGGAATCAAAGATGATAAATTCATACAAAACAAAGGGTAGCACAAGCAGCAAACATAATTAATAACCAGTCACTAACTATACTAAAAGGGAATTTAAGTAGGGTGAGATGAGGATGATAACTAATCAAAAGGACAACTAAATGAACTAATCAAAAGGACAACAGAAATTAAATGGAAACACACAAGAAGTCCATGACTGTGACAGTACTCCCCCCTCCAGCCAGGCACAAGTTTGCGCCCTAACAAAAACAACAAAAGAGGGACAGAGGGGACTAAGAAGGATGACAAAGGAGCTGAGCTGGGATGGTACTGCAACAGTGGAGGTCGAAGGGCAGGCAGGAATGTAGGCAAGTGGATGACCAAGGTGGCAATGACAGAGGGAGGATCCATAGCAGATTAGATGGAGGGAGGAGTCAGGATGGAGACAGGAGGGACTTGGAGCTGGAGGATCCAGATAGGCTCCAGACCTCAGCCAAGATTATGGCCCACGGTGGAGCCTGTGGAGGGATGAGTAATTGTGGAGAAATGGGTGATGACTCCAGGGGTCCAACCGACAGTGGCGGAGCAGGTAGGAGAGAAGCCCAGGGCAAATACTGAGATCCGATGAGACAAGACGACGGGGAGGATCCGGAGGCAGATAGATCTTTTTTCCTTTTGTTTTTACAGGACAGACAGAGTCAGATAATGGAAGAAGAATAAAAGTTAATTAAATTATGTCCTGCATCAGTTCACCCTTAGCAGTGGTACAGTGGATGGGGCTTTCTTCTTCCACACTCTCTACTGTTACATTCACTGTTGCATGGGTTGTTGCCATCTCTAACCCCTGTTCAGATCATCCATTAGGCTCTGGGACGATCCTCAGTTCTGTTTCCCTCTCTGGCGATGGCTTGTCGGTCTTGGTGGGCTTTGGCTCTTTGTCTGGGGTTGGCTCTAGCAAACATGCTGCACAGCAGGGTGAAGGTTGGCTGGACTCTGGGTCCAGAGTGGGGCTGATGGTGAAACTAGATCCATTGCTCACCACCACCCACT